>NC_137048.1:844071-849071 GCF_032717465.1 Coenobita brevimanus | reverse complement strand
CCTACGCTCTGGTTCTGGCAACGATGCGCGGGAGTGAAGAGCAACATCCATCTTTTGTGTTGGTGTCATCTCTTCCCGTTGTGGTTGGCTACCTTAGCAGTCCCCTTCACCTTCTGAATTACCTAACTCAGTCTTAATATCGTTTCTTTTTCTTTATGCAGATTAATTTCAGTGTGTGCTCTGTGTCGGATCACTGTAAGATGGAATGAAGAGCAAAATCCATCCCCAGTGCTAGTGTTTTCATTCCACAGTGTGGCTGGCTATCTTAGCAATCCCCCCTCCACCTTCTAAATTACCTAACCCAGGCCTAATTATGTCTGGGTTAAATTCAGTGTGTGCTCTGTGTCTGGTAATGATATGAGGGAATGAGGAGCAGCATCCATCTTTTGTGTTGGTGTCATCTCTTTCTGTCGTGGTTGGCTACCCTAGCAGTCCCTTCCACCTTCTAAATTACCTAACTCGGTCCTTGTATATTTGCTTTTTCATTTTGTAGATTAATTTCAGTGTGTGCCTTGTGTCTGGTAACGATATGAGGGAATGAGGAGCAGAATCCATCTTTGTGTTGGTGTCTTCTCTTTTTGGTGTGGCTGGCTCCCTAAACAGTCCTACACCTTCTAAATTACCTAACCCAAGCCTAATTGTTTCTTCATTAATTACAGTGTGTGCTCTGTGTCTGGTCACCATACAAGGGAATGGGGACCAAAATCCATCCTCTGTCTTGGTGTCCTCGCTCCCTGGCGTGGCTGGCTACCTCAGCAACCCCTGCCACCGGATCAACCAACAGGCCCAGACCCCGACCCTCGGCATGACCGTGAGGCACCAAATCATACAAGTCGCCCTCACCAACATCGTCTTCGCCAACACCTCCCTCCTTGGAATACAGGCCATTTTGGTGAGTCTGTCAGTCCTCTGCATGGTCCACGCAATTCCAGTATTCATTCTGAGACAATATATTCAGCTGAGTCATAGAGGCTGAAAATGTTACTATCTGTACCACATCATACAAGTGCTTCTTACTAACATCCTCCCACCTCCTTAGAAGACAGATTATTTGAGTAAGATTGTTGCAGTTAGTTTGTGTTCACCTGAAGGAACTGAGCCACTCCTATAACATGAATTTTACCCCAGTAGTGCCCAGGGTTCCAGTGTGTGGGATTTCCTTAAACAGTGCCCGACGTACCGCCCTCCGCCTATCAGCTCATAGTCACAAAGCTCAAAGGTCCACACCCACGGCTCCCCTTCTTATTCTTATTTTAATGCCCTCGTTCTGCAGGCCACCATCCTCCTCTTGGGAGATAGGTAGGGAGTTCAGGGACCTTTGTGTAACCAGGCAGTAGACCCACCCGGATAGAATGATGCCACCACCTGAAGGCGCCCCTCTCAATTGTCCTTCAGGACTCAGAAATTTCTCAACACCTCTTCCTGGGCGACTTACTCTGCAAATTACACGTCGATATCCTTTTGCATGTTGTTGATGCAAACTATGTCGATAATAAGACGGGCGTGGACTGTAGTGAGGACGGAGAGTGGGAGACTGACAAGGAGAGTGTATGTGAGTAAGGTGGAGGGGGGGAGAGGGAGGAGGAGGCCAAGGATGAGATAGAGGGATGGAGTGGAGAGGTACATGAGAGAGGGGTGTGTGAGCTGGGAGCAGGGCAATGAAATGGCGGGGGATAGGGCGACTTGGAGGCGATTTGTTTGTGGCCAACCCTTACGGGTTTGACTCGTCTGGCAATAGATAGATAGATAGATAGATAGATAAACAACATACCGCAATAGAAAACATTAATGCACTAGATACAAAATAAGTCGCTAAAGGAAAAGTGTTACCAAACCTTCAGTGTCACCCAGATGATGGTCTTCAGTTTTGCCAAGTTAAAATGAACAGACTACACATATTTTTCCCATTTAGAGTAACAGCAGGTGGTGGAGGGGGACGCCTTCACGAGGTGGCACTGATACAACAAGGTGACTCCACTGCCAGGCTATACAAATGTCCTTGAGTTCTGTCCCTATCCCCTAAAAGGAAAACGGTGAACTGTATTTTTCTTTTTCTTTTATGCAAGGAAGAATGAACCAAAGGCCAGGAGCACGCAAACCGTTCCCTCCAAGAAAAAACAAAATACAACAGAGTGCCAAATTCAAATAAAAGCTTGGTAATACAACAACAGCAACAACTACAACAAATGCAACAGATCAGGCACTAATGTTCCCTTGCTGGTGGGGGCCTGGCTCAGTTTTGCCAGCTTAAAATGAAAGGACTGTCGTAAAATACTTCTCCCGTATCAGAACAGCAACAGTAACGTGCCTTTATTGCTTCCTTTATTGGGGGCGTGGCTCAGTTTTGCCAAGTTAAGAGGAACAGGGGAGGGTTTTTATTATTTTATTTTATTTTATTTATTTATTTATTTATTTATTTTCGTTTTAGGATAGCTGCCGTGATATGCTCTTATTTGGGGGTGTGGGTTAGGTTTGCCAAGTTGAAATGAACGTACTATAGACGTATTTTTTGCCATTTTAAAACAGATACTGTAATGAGCTCTTATTTGGGGGTGTGTCTGTTATTTGGGGTGTGGCTGTTATATTGGGGATGTGGCTGTTATTTGGGGTGTGGCTCTTATATTGGGGATGTGGCTGTTATTTGGAGGTGTGGCTTAGTTTTGCCAAGTTAATATGAACGTACTATACATATATTTTTCCCCATTTTAATATTGCTACTAATGAGCTCTTATTTGGAGGCGTGGCTGTTATTTGGGGATGGGGCTGCTATTTTGGGGGTGTGGCTGTTTTTTGGGGGTTTGGCTGTTATTTTCGGGGTGTGGCTGATATTTGGGGGTGTGGCTGTTATTTTGGGGGTGTGGTTGTTATTTTGGGGGTGTGACTGTTATTTGGGGGTGTGGCTTCGTTCTGCCAACTTAAAATGAACAAACTATAGGCATTACTTTCCTCTCATTTCAGAATAGCGACTGCAATGCGCCCTTTTCGCTGCTCACCCTACCCACGCCTCCTCATCCCCTCAATACCACTGTGAGTAGCTTTGCCAGATTAAAATGGACAAACTGTGGGTGTGGTTCTATGTTGGCGGGCTTTGTTTGGCCAAGGTGATGTGAAATGACTGGAGCTTTATTAAGATATCATGAAAATAGCTACGGTAAGATACAAGAAAGACATTAAGTTTTACCAGATTAAAGTGAACAGACTATGGATGTGGATCTATGCTACTAGGCCTGGTTTTTTGCCAAGATGAAATGAAAGGACTATAGATTATTTACAAGTGCTCGTGGGCCCATTGGGCCCCTCACACTTGCTCCTGCGGAGGGCTCTCGCGTTTATGTGCTGTTCTAGTGTAACGTTGTCACTTGGATTTTTTGCAGCTTCGGTAATGGAACCCGGTTTATTTTAGTTCTACCTCTGGACAAAAAATTCTACGGAGATCCTATGCCAGGCTTCGGGAGCGGCATTTTTGGGTCAAAATGTGATCGCTCATTAATTATAGTAAAAGTTTTTCAATCATGATGGGACCAAGTTTTTTCACATCAGCGAATTTTTTGCGATTTTTGTGCGAATTTTGGTGCGATTTGAATGTGTAGTTTCGGCTGCCCAAAATACACACACACACACACACACACACACACACACACACACACACACGGCTACTGCTATAGTATATTAGATTAGGGTTTAAATGAATGGGCTGCCGTTTTGCCAAGTTAAAATGAACGAAGTGTAGGTATTACCCTTCCTCAGTGACTGTATAGGGATCTTTTAGAGTTATATTTCTATTCAGTTTGAACAAGATAAATATTCACTCTCTCTCTCTCTCTCTCTCTCTCTCTCTCTGCAGACCCAAACCTCCAAACCTCACCTTAACCCCAAACTCAACTTTGCCAACTTAAACTAACCACACTATAGGCATTTTTTCTCCCCCCCCCCAGCGTAGGGCAGGTGAGCTAATGATGCACCGTGACCTGCTCTACCTGGCCGCACACCTGTATTTCGCCATTAATTACACGCAGCCTCACACCTCCCTCTGCATGCACGAAACCACCGAATTTGCCGTCCACCTACACCAGTGAGTGGCTGTTTGGGTGGATGTGTTTGTTGTTGTTCTTCCTGCTCCTGCTCCTCCTCCTCCTCCTCCTCCGTTCTTCTTCCTGCTCCTGCTCCTGCTCCTCCTCCTCCTCCTCCTCCTCCTCCTCCTCCTCCTCCTCCTCCTCCTCTTCTTCTTCTTCTTCTTCTTCTTCTTTTTCACCTTCCTCCTCCTCCTCCTCCTCCTGCTGCTCCTCCTCCTTCTAGTTGTTGTTGTTCTTCTTCTTCTTCTTCCTATTATTATTATTATTATTATTATTATTATTATTATTATTATTATTATTATCATTACTACTGTGGCTGCAGGTTCATCTGACATGTGAACCCAGTGGACTGCAGGCTCAAACTGTCCTTCTGAACCCCACCATCCACCTTTCTGGGGATAGGAAGGTGAGGGACGTTTGTATACCAAGGCAGTTCACCCGCTCGGTTATATCAGTGCCACCACGTGAAGGTTTCCCTCTCCACCGCCAGTTAGTGTGTTCTTTATGTATACGCCTCTGTGTGTTGGAGAGGGACCTTCACGCGGTGGCACTGATATAACCGGACGGCTCCTCTGCCTGGCCACGCCAAACCCCTCACTCGCTGTATGCACAGAAGAGTTAAATTGGCTGCTCTCTCTCTCTCTCTCTCTCTCTCTCTCTCTCACACACACACACACACACACACACACACACACACACACACACACACACACACAATACTCTTGCCATTTGACTTGTCCCAAACTTTCCACCTCTATACATAGTTACATAAAAATTTGAGGTGAAGAGGGTGCCTTCAGGTGGTGGCACTGATACACCTGGCAGCTCCTCTGACTGGCTATACGAACGTCCCTCAACTCCCTCCCTACCACCCCCACCACCAAGAAAGATGGTGGTAGCTTCAGCCTGCACTCCACTGGGTTCACA
>NC_137048.1:809071-841571 GCF_032717465.1 Coenobita brevimanus | reverse complement strand
TCCTAACTAACCTGGCCACCTTCTAATTAACCTGGCCACCTAATTAACCTGGCTACCTTCTAATTAACCTGACCCCCTTCTAATTAACCTGACCCCCTTCTAATTAACCTGGCCACCTTCTAATTAACCTGGCCACCTAATTAACCTGGCCTCCTTCTAATTAACCTGGCCACCTAATTAACCTGGCCACCTTCTGATTAACCTAGCCACCTAATTAACCTGGCCACCACCTAATTAACCAGGCTGCCTTCTAATTAACCTGGCCACCTACGTTACCAGGCTGCCTTCTAATTAACCTGGCCACCTTCTAATTAACCTGACCATCTAATTAACCTGACCCCCTTCTAATTATCCTGGCCACCTTCTGATTCGTAACGCCTTTCCCTTGGCGATCTATCCTTCACTATCTTGTATTTTACTGATAGATTAAATTGATATCTGAGCGAAATATGCAACCTTGAAGAGAGCGTCCAGGTGCAGTGTTCAGCATAAATCTCTAAGGAAGAGGTGTTAGGACATCTTCTAATCAGCTTAGAATAAGGTCTTAACTTCTAATAACTAAGTCCTTTCCACGTCCCTTCCTCAGCACTTCTTCGTGACTAGCATCTTCTTCTAGTGTCTATTCCTAAAATTAATTCAGGAAGGAGAGATGGCAATTTTAGGCCAAGTTAGAGTGAAAAGGGTATAGGCGTGAAATAGATTACTACTAGAATATGAGGCTAGTCACGAAGAAGTGCTACGGAGAGGATGTAGAGGTATAGTACGGCCTATCTGATCTGCGAGAAACAAGATGCACACTAAAATATAATGCTAGTCACGAAGAAGAGCCATAATATTCTAAGGGAAGAGTTAGACTGAGAAAACATATTATACCTAATGAGTGGCACTTTGGTGGATAGGTTGTGAGTTCCGTTGTTCCTGTTGCTGTTGGTCTGCCTCTTCCTCTTCTCCTCCTCCTCCTCCTTTAACTTTTTTTTCCTCTTTTTTTCTTCTTCTTCTTCTTCTTCTCCTCCTCCTCCTCCTCCTCCTCCTCCTTCTCCTCGTCTTCTTCTTCTCCTCCTCCTCCTCCTCCTCCTTCTCCTCCTCCTCCTCCTCCTCCTTCTCCTCCTCCTCCTCCTCCTCCTCCTCCTCCTTCTCCTCGTCTTCTTCTTCTCCTCCTCCTCCTCCTCCTGTTCTTCAACTGTTTTACATAATATCTCTCTGTCAGAATGTTGCCGGATTTTCGCAGTTCCGTACGAAGAAAATTGACAGCCGGCGAAACACAATGAGAATCCCATCTGTGCTAAGGCGTGTTTCAGAAATATTCGTTCATTCCCTTATATTTTCGTCAGACCTTCAAAAAAGTCTTAATTCTCAGACTTTAAGCGCTGATCGAAGGCGTGGAAATATTCGTAACACCTCTCCCTTGGCGATCCATCCTACACTGCCTTCTAATATTTTGGTGGTACAGACTAAAAAATAGTGGTTTGGAAATGGGAATTTTCGTCACGCTTACCTCCTGGTGCGTGGGAGGCCCAGGTGAAGGATGCGAGCCCATTCGGTGGCGGTCATTTAAGTTGGTGTTGAATTTAATATGTTGTACTTTGGTTTTCTCTCTCTCTCTCTCTCTCTCTCTCTCTCTCTCTCTCTCTCTCTCTCTCTCTCTCTCTCTCTCTCTCTCTTTTACACACACACACACACACACGTACATCGCCAGCATGGGGGAAAGACAAACTCTGGCTATCACTCTACAGACGGATAGATACTTACTGATAGACAGATAGAAACATAATGATAGACAAATAGATACAGACAGATAGATACTGATAGACAGATAGATACCTACTGATAGACATACATATTGACTGACAGAAATACCTACTGATAGACAGATAGATACAAACAGCTTCTGATAGATAGACCTTCGCATGTACCAGCTCTGAGCCCGTGCTGGCACCTGCGCCGGCGTCCTCCGTTCCAACTCTCGTATTCTCACCGGTCAACGAAGCTCCTTAACACCTGTTCTTTAGCGATTTATTTTTGGTGATGGGTGGGTAATGTCCTTTCGTTCGCTGTGTATGTGGAGTGTGGCGATACTGGAAGGATTTGTGTAACTTGGACAAGGATAGTAAGGTGTAATAAGCAAAATAAATCGCCTAGGAAAAGGTGTTCTGCACCCGACGAGAAAGCAGGTCCAACACTCCCTGTAATTACAAACTAACTATTGAATTATTATTATTATTATTATTATAATGATTTATTATTATTATTATTATTATTATTATTATTATTATTATTATTATTATAATGATGATGATGATGATGATATGATGATGATGGTTATTATTATTATTATTATTATTATTATTATTATAATGATGATGATCATGATCATGATGATATGATGATGATGGTTATTATTATTATTATTATTATTATTATTATTTATACTATCATCATCATCATCATTATCCAGACCCTTCCCAGCAAAGGATGGGATGATGTAGGGTCCAGAGAGAGAGAGAGAGAGAAAGTCACGATGATATTCAGCCTATCTATCTATCTATCTAGTTATCTATCTATTGCCAGACGCCTTAATCCAGTAAGGGGTGGCCACAAACAAATTGCCTCCATGTCGCCCTGTCCCCCACCATTTCACTGCCCTCCCCCAACGTACACCCCCTTCTCTCATATACCTCAACTCCATCCCTCCATCTCATCCTTGGTCTTCCCCCTCCCTCTCCCCCTCTCCATCTCACTCACATACACTCTCCTATTTAGTCTCTCACTCCCCATCCCCCCAACTTACACCCCCCTCTCTCATATACTTCTACTCCATTCCTCCATCTCATCCTCAGTCTCCCCCTCCCTCTACCCCCCTCTATCTCATCCCTGGTCTCTCCCTCCTTCTCCCCCTCTCCACCTTACTCACATACACTCTCCTAGTTAGTCTCTCACACTCCATCCTCTCCACACAGGTAAATGCTGGAAGACAGTCACATAGGAGAGGTGAACTGAATGGCTTTCCCTGAATCTATTTTTATAGCATGCATCTCCTGCACACTTTGACCTTGACCTCTGCCCTTGACCTTTGATTGATTACTCTCAAAGTCGAATTATTTTTATCCTCACCTGACCCTCAACCTGTCCACCAAGTTTGGTGAAAATCGGATCAGAAGTGTTGAAGTTGACTCTACCCTGTGACCATGACCTTTGACCTGTTGTTCTGAAACAAGTAAATTCATCCTTGGCTGACCTTGAACCCTTCCTTCAAGTTTAATTTAAGTCTAATCAAATTTACTTGAGTTAAAGGGCAGAATATTCGACCTTGATCTGCGACATTGACCTTTGATCCTTAGTCCTCAAAACTGAAACACTCCACCTATTCCTGTCGCTCAGCCTTCCCACCAAGTTTGGTCAAAGTCGGACAAAACTAAGTTAACCTTACCTATGACCTGTGACCTATGACCTTGCTAGGCCAAATATCAATCCCTTGTTCCTCTGATGATGTGATTCCATTTAATAATTTGTCTATAATTTTGCTAACAGACAGACAGACAGACAGACAGGCAGATAAATCGGACGAAATGCTTACCCCTTTTGCGTTTTTTTTTTTTTTTTTCAATGTCCACACCACGACGCAAATTTCAGCCCACGACCATTCAGTTATCCCCACACCGTAATACACCACAGCACACCACACTTTACCCCACCACAGCACAACACCATACCACATCACACATCACACATCACACCGCAGCACACCACACTTTACCCCACCACAGCACACCACACTTTACCCCACCACAGCACAACACCATACCACATCACACATCACACCGCAGCACACCACACTTTACCCCACCACAGCACACCACACCACACCACATCACATCACACCACACTTTACCCCCACCACACCACACCACACCACAAAACGCCACACCACAGCACAACACACCACACCACACCACACCACACCACACCACACACCTCATCCACCTCATGCCACAACACACACAGTCTTTCATCATAACCTCAACAAAAGATCTTCGGGAGCGACCGGTTGAAGTGGCCAGTTGAAGTCCTGTTGTGGCTGGGACAACAACAACAACAACAACAACAACAACAAGCATATTTTCTCAACATATTATCTTCTGGTATTTACTTTAACTTTACTCTTCCCCCAACGAAGTAGGAGGAACCACTGCACTCAGATACAAGAATAAATAATGCCTATCTATCTATCTATCTATCTAGCTCTCATTTTATCTATCTATCTGTCTATCTATCTATCAGCCTATCTATCTAGCAGTCTATCTATATGTCTATCTATCTATCTGTCAGTCTATCTATCTAATATATTGCGTTGTGGAGGTATGCTCTGTGATACGAATATTGTGAACTAGGGCACCGTAAGACAGTAGAATTAATTGTCTGTGAGAGACCGTAAAAGTGTCCGTCTGGTAATAAAGAGGAAATACAGCGTGTTTTTATCCACTGACTCTGAGCATAGGTTACATAGCCCGTTCCCTAAGGCCCATCAGTCCTCCTATGTGCTGGACACCTTCGCATGTCGCCACCAGGGCACCGATACCCACCATCTGTAATACATAATAGGATTGTCGCATTAAGGACTGGGGTGATTGTACACGTCACCACTTGTGCACTAATACACACCGTCCATACTGAATACATATTATCCTTGTCTTATTCAGGACTGGTGTGATGGTATTAGCGGTGGTGTTGTGGTGGTATTTCCGTGTGGTTTATTTTGCCGTGTTAATTTAACGTTAGTAAATCTTTCTGACTAAACCAGATTAAAATACGAAGGATGTTCTTGGACTGAGGGGGTTTATGATGATGATGATGATGATTATTATTATTATTATTATTATTATTATTATTATCTTTATTATTGCTAGTATTATGAATATTATCATAATTTTTTATGATTATCATTATTATTATGATGATGATAAAGATAATGTGATGCTTACTACTAATACCACTGCTACTATTACTACTACTGTAGCTACAGATATTATTATTATTATTATTATTATTTACACGCTAAAAGGCAGCCTTCGGCTTCCTCCGCTCGATGTCAAGTCACTTCCTATCTTCAGTAAGATATGAGTCATAATTCGGGAACCGGTGGCCCGACTGGACTGGAAATTGTTTTATTCTTCAAGTTAGAGCATTTTAACGGTGCCTTGCTCTAACAAAAACTGCGCTACAAGTACCATTCTCGCTGTGTTACGGTAACAAACAGACCAACAAACACACAGAAGTAGGGACATAATAATATACGCTATAAGGTGTGATTGTAATGCCCTGTAGATGTATAAAGGTAAAATAAAATAATAAATATATGCGTCTGTTTTAATATATATTTTTCCTTAGTCTTGAAAAGCCTGGTGGTGTAGTGGATTAAGGCGCTCCAAACCCTAACACCTTTTCCTAAGCGATTTATTTTCTTTATTGCACCTTATTGTCCTCTTCTGTGTTACATAAATCCTTCCAATATCGCCATACTCTGCATAAATAACCTACAAAAGGATATTAACTAACCGTATCCAAAAATAAATCGCTAAGGAAGAGGTGTTAGGGAGAAGAGGAGCCTAAGTCACACAAGGGTTTATAACAGAGGGAATGGAATGTTTTTAATGCATATTTATATTGTAAAACACACACACACACACACACACACACACACACACACACACACACACACACACCGCTCGCTGGTGCATTGGTAACGTTCTCGCTTGCCAGCTGGTGGACGGGAGTTCGCGCCTCGCTCAGGTTGCGAAAAGTTTCACGGACGAAGTGGGTGGTTACTGTCCCCCTCGAGCAAGGGGACGGGTGTGTGCGTGCGTGAAGGTCACAGCCTTGCCCTTAGATCGGACTATATGAGCTCTCAGCTCCCTTCCGGGAGGGTAAAAGATGACGATCACGACCATCAAGTGATCCTGACCGACCCGGTGAATTACACAGACACAGACACACACACACACACACACACACACACACACACATTTCTTATTTATGAATATCTACATTATTCGCTATGGCTCACTAACAATGATGATTATAACAATAAGGTTGTAATAATAATAATAATAATAATAATAATAAATACATCAACAACAACAACAATAAAAATAACAATAATAATAATTATTATTATGAGGATGTGGGTAATATCACAACAGCATATAGGAACACTGAAAAGTTAAATATTTAAATAATAAATTCAATAAACTAATCAATCGTAAAACAGTATATAATATAACACTGCGGTATATAAAAGATATGCAATATAAACTTGATTTTATAATGTTAAAGTCTACGGTAAATATGGCATGAATCTACGTTTTCTATTATAAAAAAGAGCGGTATTTTAAGGGGTAACTAAGATGCTTGTGAGAAATGCCATCATGTGGTGACACCATTATAACCACATGGATCCACTGCCCGGCGACGGTAAAAGTGACCCTGATATTCCTCCCTGTCCCCCAAAAGGAAGATGGTGGACTGCAGAAGGGCAACCTCAGTCTGGACTCTACCGGGTTGCCGTTCACTTGAGCCTGAGTTAAGAAGAGGAAGAGCAAGAGGAAGAAAAAGAAGACAAGAATAAGAAGAGAAGCCCCGATAACTCTGGCGAAAACGTTAATCTCGGTTATATTCTTTTTGCAACAGCTATATTTCCTGACGATTTTATTTATATTATTAATGACCTTTTATCATCTCACGCTTAATTACCCACAAAAATATTGTAAAAACCCTTGAATGTGGTTTGAAAATCAGATTCGTCCTGAGAGTGAGACGGTCTGAAATGCTCAATGTTTGTTTACACTGTAGGTTGACTTGGCTGGGTGTGGATGTGTAGCGACTATTTTGTTATTTTTTCGTCCCTTAGCGTTCGTTTGCGTGACTTCCGTGCATCAGTTCGTAGAGGAGAGTGATGGAGAGTTCGTGCGTGTCCCAGAGGAAGAGTTTGAAGTTTGCTGGAAAGATGGAGAGACGGAAAGGTAGGAATACGGAAATTCAAAAGTACACAAGCGTTTGTCATCTTCACCTTTTGTGTGTGGCGTCTGTGGCTGATTTTCTCGTCGGTTAAGCAAGCTCCCTAACACCCCTTCCTTAACGATTTATTTCTGGATATGGCTGGTTAATATTCATTGTGCGTTACTTGTACTGAATATGGCGATACTGGAACGATTTACATAACACTGAAGAGGACATTAAAATGAAATTAACAAAATAAATCACTTAGGAAAAAGTGTTAGGGAGCTTCCTTAACCAAGAGAATATCGGCCAGTAATCAGTAGGAACGCAACACTGAGGTTCGATTAAAATGGGTTATTATTGAACAGTACGTAGGTGAGATTTGAGCCCGTATTCCTGGTGGGATAGGCGGTTTGGTAGCACTTTTTCCTAAGCGATTTATTTTGCATATTAAACATAAATATTTCCTTCTACGGTATTTCATTTTTTTTTTTTTTTTTACAGATAAAGTTTGCTTCGGTAACATGCAGCAGGATATTCAGGTATAATGTGAATAATAAATCGCTGCGGAGGAGGTGTTAAGAAATCTCCAAAATATGAGCGAAATTAGTTGAGAGTGACCATGCTTGTTTCTCCACCCCCTCCTCTCTCTCTCTCTCTCTCTCTCTCTCTCTCTCTCTCTCTCTCTCTCTCTCCTAGTCCATCTTCCAGCTTCTTCCTCATCCTCCCATCCTTCTCATTCTCTCTCTCCTCTCTCCCTTTTTTTCTCTTCTAGCTCGCTTCCCTCCCTCCCTTTGTCGGTTCCCCCTTCTCTCTCTCTCTCTCTCTCTCTCTCTCTCTCTCTCTCTCTCTCTCTCTCTCTCTCTCTCTCCGGTGTGTAAATATGAAGGTGGAAATTGGCCAGCGTTTTGTTACATTTTCCCATAAGACTCATTATTATGTTTACCCTCAGTTAAGTTTGGACATGAGCGGCCCGACCCGACCCGACCCGACCCGACCTGACCCGACCCGACCCGACCTGACCCGACCCGACCCGACCCGACCAGAGTGTCACGCTAAACCTCAGAGTCCTTGCTTTCCAGTACGGTACAGCTCTGACCCCCCCCCCCAGCAATGAGTCTCTTTATACACACCTCTACAAACCCACTATACACCACTACAAACCCACTATACACACCTCTACAAACCCACTATACACCACTACAAACCCACTATACACACCTCTACAAACCCACTTTACACACCTCAACAAACCCACTATACACACCTCTACAAACCCACTATACACACCTCTACAAACCCACTATACACACCTCTACACACCCACTATACACACCTCTACAAACCCACTATACACACCTCTACAAACCCACTATACACACCTCTACACACCCACTATACACACCTCTACAAACCCACTTTACACACCTCAACAAACCCACTATACACACCTCTACACACCCACTATACACACCTCTACAAACCCACTATACACACCTCTACAAACCCACTATACACACCTCCACAAACCCACTATACACACCTCAACAAACCCACTATACACACCTCAACAAACCCACTATACACACCTCTACAAACCCACTATACACATCTCTACAAACCCACTATACACACCTCCACAAACCCACTATACACACCTCCACAAACCCACTATACACACCTCAACAAACCCACTATACACACCTCTACAAACCCACTATACACATCTCTACAAACCCACTATACACACCTCCACAGACCCACTATACACACCTCCACAAACCCACTATACACACCTCTACAAACGCACTATACACATCTCTACAAACCCACTATACACACCTCTACAAACGCACTATACACACCTCCACAAACCCACTATACACACCTCCACAAACCCACTATACACACCTCCACAAACCCACTATACACACCTCTACAAACCCACACACCGTAACAATGGTTCTTCTGTTCAGCTGCTGTGTTGTTAAAGGTGTCAGTGTATTCTTATATTAAAAGTTTATCTGTATGTTTTTGCTTTAACTCAACTGGATGAAGCATTTTAGTGTATGAATATGTTTTTATTTTTTCCACTTGTTTTAATTGAGAAACACATTGAGGTGCTTTGGCCATATGGAGAGGATGGAGAGGGAGAGACTAACGAGGAGAGTGTATGTGAGTGAGGTGGTGGGGGGGAGAAGGAGGGAGATACCAAGGATGAAATGGAGGGATGGAGTTGAGAGGTATATGAGAGAGGGTGTGTGTGAGCTGGGAGCAGGGCAGTGAAATGGCGGGGAACAGGGCGACATGGAGGCAATTTGTTTGTGGACACCCCTTACGGGATTGAGGCGTCTGGCAATAGAGAGATAGATGGATAGTTTTAATCTTAGGTAGGATATCCATTTGTCGTAGTATATTTTTAGATATTTTAGACGCAAAGTTTGATAAAAGACTTAAATATTTTGACTATAGCTAAAGTATATTATTATTTTAGGTCTGATGCTGCAGTGGGATATTACCAAGCGTCATCATTATATATATATATATATATATATATATATATATATATATATATATATATATATATATATATATATATATATATATACTCTCCTCCCAAGTGTTAAAGCTGGAGCCTCGTAAAGCAAGCCTGGCGAAGATAAATGTGACACTCCAAATATCGGTGCCCAAGACGGTGAAAACGAAGGTAGCAGTTGTTTCCGAAGACCAACAGTCGGTAAAGTGGCCAGTGTGACAACCTGTATAGGCCGGAAGGGATTTATTGTTCTCTCTCTCTCTCTCTCTCTCTCTCTCTCTCTCTCTCTCTCTCTCTCTCTCTCTCTCTCTCTCTCACACACACACACACACACACACACACACACACACACACTACTAATATCTTGCTTCAGTGGTTAGTATGTTATGTTGTGAGTCATTTATTTCGGTGTGTGTGTGTGTGTGTGTATACTGCCACTACCACAACCACCAGTCCACCACCACCACCACCACCACCATTACCGACGTGGGTGAGGTAGGGGTCGCTGCATCAGTAGTGCGGGTGAGTGGTGAGTGCATCTTCATCACTGGATTAATTTTGAAAAAAAAAAAAAAAAGCTAATGTATCTTTCAGACAGCGATAGATATTTTAGCTGCTTCCTTCTGGCTATCAACAGAAGACTTGACTATCAGCAAAAATATCCTTAATCCTAGACTTATTATACTGGAAAAATGTAGCTGTTTTAAAATCAAGATGGTTCGAGCGGCCGGATGAACACTCAAGCAGTTGACTTGGCTGCGTGCGGGAGTGTTCCGGTGATTTCGTGTCTTGGCGTTCGTTTGCCGGATTTTCGTGCGTGAATTCGCTACGGAGAGCCAAGAGGAGCTCGTGTGTTCCTTAGAGGAAGAGTTTGAGGACTGCTAGAAGGGTGGGAACACGGTGAATAAGGTAAGTGCATGGAATATTTGACGTAAAGCAGTGGTGAGTCTGAGTCCCATCCACACCCACACTAGCCATCTCATCCTACTGATCATTTGCGACGCCTGGCAATTACACTCATAAACACTGGATCGGGAGGTGGGATGGTGCTTCAGTTCAGCGTCACTTCATCATGTCTGCATCAACATTTCCCACGCATTTCCCTTTGCCATAGTTCAGCATCATACGTGTCCACTATTGTATGAGCCAGACCACTGTTTCTTGGGTGTGATTTTTTTGTTTCTCGTCCAAAATTTTCATTGATTTTTTAATTCTTGCTTCATCCTGTTTCATGAGCAGTCCTGTATATTATTTAGGGTGCATTTTTGTTTCTTTTTACCTTCTCTAATCATGAGGAATATTGATAATACTGGGAGTTAATATCAGTTGCTGAATATTAATGAACACTTAGTAACATGTGTGAGGTTTGGCGCAGATGGGATGCGGTACATAACCATCCTTCTCTCACCCTCGCATCCCTCCCTCATCCCTCTCAATCTCTCATCGCCCTTCTCTCCTTCCTACCCCCCCTTCCCCTCCCTCACCATCCCCCTCTCATCCCCCCCACAGCCTTCCTTCCTTTCCTTTCCCTCCCTCATCACCCCCTTTTCCATCTCTCCTCCTGTCCTCAGGGGAGCGCGGTAGCTCGGTGGTAGGGTGTCGGGCTCGTAATCGTGAGGTTGCGAGTTCGCGCCCCGCCCGGTGGCTGCCGTGCTGGGAGGGTTAGCGCTCTCCTGTAACCCTAGCAGGGCTATATGATCTGATGAGGTCTAGCTCGAGGATTAATCCATCCTCCTGTCCTCCTCTTCTTTCCACCCTCCTCTCTCGCTCTCCCTCCTCTTCCTCGCTCACTTATTTCCTCTCCCTTCCCTCCTTCTTCTTCTACCTCTTCGTACCATCTTTCTCACCTCCTCTCCCTCTCTTTTTCTTCTCTCTGTCTTCTTCTCATCTATCCCTCCTCTCTTCTTCTCCCCCTCCTTCCTCCTCCTCTCCTCTCCGTTTGCCTCATTCCCTCACTACCATCGTCTCTCCCCCTCCCTCCATCCCCCTCACCATCTCTCCATTCCCCCTCCCCTCCCCGAATCAGTCTGCCGCCGGTTCTTTCCCATCACCTCTTGTCGTACCTAGAACTGAAATAGGGACCTACACCGTAAGCTTGACGGTTGCGAGTGATAGTGTAGGGGAAAACTGGAACTTAGAACAAACTGAATGTCTAGCTGAATGGCCCTCGTGTGGTTGATAGGCGTTATTCTCAGCCTTCTTCCTCATGTAACACTGTTACGATACGAAGCAGCTCGACTCTTGGTTCAGAGGCTTCGAAACCATTCCATGTTGTAGCGGAGATTATTATTATTATTATTATTATTATTTTTATTATTTTATTATTATTATTATTATTATTATTATTATTATTATTATTGTTATTATAACCGTATTATTATTATTTTTTTCTTATTATTATTATGTGGTAGGTGGGGGCGCTCACCATCCACTCACTCGATGTAGTGCTGCTGTCGGGTGTCTGCCCTTTCCTCTCCTCCATCCTTCTTTCCTTCCATCCTCTTCTGTCTTTCTTTCCGTCATTCTTTCCTTTTCCTTCTGCCTACGGGTGACTTTACATTCCCTCTTCTGTCTTTCCTTCATTCTTTCCTCTTCCTTCTGCCTGTGGGTGACTTTACACTGAGTGACAAGCCGAATGGTTTCCTGTACACCAGGAAACCAGTTACTACGCTGGGTGGTAACCATATAACCAAATTTTGGTGCCTGGTGGGTATGTGGGTAATTAAGGTGCTCCAATCGGATTGAGCCGGTGAAGGTTTATATCCAAGGGATGGTTGGGGTTGATTGCTCATGTAATGCCACTCAGGGATGAGTGAGGCTGGTCACTCTCATCTTAAATGTCAGGACCAACTGCTTAGCCCCGGGCTCCTACGCTCCTCATGGGGCAATGTAGGATTGGATGATGGATGGATGATGAGAAATTATTATTTTTTTTGTTATTATTATTATTATTATTATTATTATTATTGTTGTTTCGTACAAAGAGGGTAGAAGGGTTGCAAGAAGATGAAAAAAGGCAGAATATGAGAGAAGTGGAGTAAATGGGTAAATATAATTTGGGGCAGATGAGGGAGGTGGAAGGTGTGTGCAAGATATTCACAGTAGATATCTGTGCAAGGAACAGCATGGTGGAATGAAGAGGTGAGACAGGCTGTGGCACAAAAGAAGAATGCATATAATGAATGGATGAGAAATAGGGGCGTGGAAGAAGTTGAGAGGCGGAAGAGAGAGGTGAAAAGATTAGTAAGAGAGAGTAAGAAGACAATGGATGAGGAATTTGGAAGGAATTCATGTGGAAAGTGGAGGGAATATAAGAAGATGTTCTGGAATGAGTTAAGGAGAGTTAGACAGGGTGATAAAAAAAAAGTAGTAAGGGAGTGAAAGATAAAAATAGTAGATTGCTAGTGGAGAAGGGAGAAAAAGTGAGCAGATGGAGAGAACACTTTAATGAATTGTTGAACATAGAGAATGAAAGTAATGCGAGTATAAGTGGCTGGGGAATGGCTGGGAGAAGGAGGGAGGTGAGAAGAGAGGAAGAAATCAGTAGGATGGAAGCAGTGGAAACAATGAAGAAAGTCATAATGGGGAAAGCCCCAGGAATTGATGGAGTGTATGGTGAAATGCTGAAGCATGGGGGAGAGATAGTAGTAGAATGGATGTGGAAGATGTGCAGATTAGTCTGAGAGGAAGGTAGAGTCCCGGAGAATTGGAAGTAAGGTATAATTATTCCCCTATACAAAGGAAAAGGGGAAAAAGATGTGTGTAGTAATCATAGGGACATTTGTCTATCCACCCTGTCATATGCTTTCTCCAAATCCATGAAGGATACTTATTGACAGAGTTAGGGAAAAAACAGAGGAATTAGTTGGAGAAGAACAGGGAGGCTCTAGGAAGGGAAGAGGTTGTGTAGATCAGATATTCATTCATAGATCTTTAGTGGAAAAGTTTCTAGAGAAGGGAAAGAAGTTGTATGCGGCCTTCATGGATTTGGAGAAAGCATATGACAGGGTGGATAGACAAGGACTGTGGAAAGTATTAAGAATATATGGAGTAGATGGGAAGTTGCTGAAGGCTGTGAAGAGGGTGCTAAGGCTGCAGTGCGTGTGGATAGTGTACTGAATGAGTTTTTTCTGTTTGAAGGTTGGGTTGAAACAGGGATGTGTCATGTCTCTATGGGTGTTCAGTCTGTATATGGATGGGGTTATGAAAGAGATACAAGGTAGGGCAGTGGATGATAGAGCGGCCCTAATGAGAGAGGGTAGTGTTTGGAAACTCCCTGTGCTGTTGTTTGCAGATGATACTGTGTTGTTGAGTGAAGACGAAGGGGAGCTGCAAGGCTTGGTGGGTGAGTTTGGGAGACTGTGTAAGAAACGGAACCTAAGAGTGAATGTAGGGAAGAGTAAAGTTGTGGTCTTCGAGAGAAATGAAGTCACTGAATGCACAGTGAGGTTAGTTGATGAGGAAATGGAAAATGTGATTGTGTTCAAGTACCTGGGTAGTGTGATGAGTAAGGATGGAAGTTTAGAGGATGAATTGCTTGAAAGGGTACATTAGGTAAGAAGAGTTGCTGGTTCTTTGAAAGCAATGATAAGGAAAAGGGATGTGAGCATGAAGGTAAAAAAGTTGCTGCATGACAGTATTGTGATACCAACTCTAACTTATGGAAGTGAAGCTTGGACCATGTTGGAAAGATGCATGTCAAGAGCGAGAGCAGTGGAAATGAGTTATCTGAGAGGAGCCTGTGGAGTTACATGGAGAGACAAACTGACAAATGAGGAAGTGAAAGGGCGTTGTGGTGTGGATGTGGATGTAATAGAAAGCGTTTGGAGAAACTCGCTGAGGTGGTTTGGCCATGTGGAGAGGATGGAGAGTGAGAGACTAATGAGGAGAATGTATATATGTGAGTGAGGTGGAGGAGTTGGAGGGAGGGGGGGGGACCAAGGTTAAGATGGAGGGATGGAGTGGAGAGGTATATGAGAGAAGGGGGTGTGAGCTGGGAGGAGGGCAGCGAAATGGCGGGGGGCAGGGCGACATGGAGGCAATTTGTTTGTGGCCACCCATTACAGGTTTGAGGCGTCTGGCTGTAGAGAGATAAGTATTATTATTATTATTATTATTATTATTATTATTATTATTTCTATTACTATTCTTATTACTATTCTTATTCCTATTCTTCTTCTTCTTCTTCTTATTATTATTATTATTATTATTATTAGTATCATCATCATTTTTATTATTGTCATTATTTTTATTATTGTTACTTTTTACAGGAAGCAAAGGACAAAGGCGTGTTGGGAATCTTGCCGTACTTCTTTGCTACACCAAAAATAAATAAATAAATAAATAAGCAAATAAGAAAATAAGAAAACAGATAAACTTAGTCGCCAAAGAAATTCTTTGTTTCTTTGTAAATCTTCAATCAGGGGAACGAATCTTGCTCCCAAACAAGTCTTCCCCCAAACCACGACAGAGGGTCGTACTGTAGGTGACTTGGAAGACTTCGTAATGCTTCCTCCTTAGCGACTTATCCTGTACAATTTATCTCACTAGCGCTTGTCCGCAAAAAGTTACTGGACAGACTAATAGCCTTTCCATTAGAAAATGTTGGCAAATACCATTATCTGTCTTTATATGCCGTTACTGATCCCACACTGACCAGTTCTGACCAAAATGTTGAAAAAATTTACTCATATTTTCGAATGTCGCCTTTTCCGCGACCATTTCTCGCCGTCGCGTCGCGCCTGATCACCAAAATTTTGGTTTGATATTTTTCTAACACTCTCTGGACTTATCCCGACCTAATGCACAAAGAATTAGGTCGATATCTATTACCGTTCTTCTGAAAGACACACACACACACACACACACACACACACACACACACACACACACACACACACACACACACACACACACACAGCCTGACTTTATTACATAGAGCATCGTCTTGTGTGCTAGCGGTATTGAGGCAAACTTTGTTAATATTACAACGCATGCAACAGAATCACAAGGTGTAATATGCAAAATAAATCGCTAAGGAATTGGTGTTATGGAGCTTCCTCTGTCACCTAGAATACGGCTCATGGGTGCTTGCTGGTGTGTGTGTGTGTGTGTGTGTGTGTGTGTGTGTGTGTGTGTGTGTGTGTGTGTGTGTGTGTGTGTGTGTGTGTGTGTGTGTGTGTGTGTGTGTGTGTGTGTCTGTGTGTGTGTCTGTGTGTGTGTGATTTTTTGCTTGTCATTTTGCTTGCGTAGTTGCATGTCCATCCTTGGCTGTGTGTGGATGTGCCTAACTCTTATGTGTCTGTTTGCGTGGTCTTTTGCGCGTGCTTGTGTGTGAGTCCTATGCTTGTGCGTGCATTGATGTTTATGTTGTGTGTGTCCGTTCATGCCCGTTTGCGTGCATTCTCATAGGTCATTGCGTGTTTGCTGACTTTTTTGCGTGCTTCATGACCTTCCTGTGTGTATTTCTGTGTTTGTGCGTGCGTGCGTGTTCGTGTGTGTTTTTGAGTCTGTTTCCGTGTGTTTTTTATTTTGCACGTGGCTTGTGTATGTGTGTGAGTCTTTGTTTTTATTGTTTTGTGATTGTTTGTAAGTGAGATTTTGTGTATGTTTGTTCCTGTGTGTGTGTGTGTGTGTGTGTGTGTGTGTGTGTGTGTGTGTATGTATATGTATATGTATGTATGTGTGTGTGTGTGTGTGTGTGTGTGTGTGTGTGTGTGTGTGTTTGTGTGCGTCCTTGCTTGTGCTTGCGTGTGTTTGTGCGTCCTTGCATGTGCTTTGCGTGTGTAATTGCGTGTTGTTTGGTGTCGTGTTTTACTGAGTTTTTGCTTGTTTCTCACTGCATGTGTGTTCTTGCTTGAGTTTTTATGTGTGATTGCGTGTGTTTGCGTTTTTGTGTTAATGTACTGCTTGCGTGAGATTCTGTGCTGAATTGCGTGTGCATGCTTCTTTCCCTTTGCGTGTGTGTGCTTGCGTGTAAGTCTGTATTTGACGCTGTATGTGTTTTGGTTATTGTCCGCGTTTCTCTGCTTGTTTGTGTGGTTCCTTGCTTGTGTGTGGTTCCTTGCTGATGTGTGGTTCCTTGCTTGTTTGCTCGGTTTCTTGCTTGTGCCTGGCGTGAAATACTGTACCTTTGCAACATAACAAAGGGAGTGCACTGCAAGGCTGTATATCTGCAGCACCCGCTGCCACGCCAATATATAGCCAACCAATACCTTACCTCTCTCTCTCTCTCTCTCTCTCTCTCTCTCTCTCTCTCTCTCTCTCACTGAATGTACCACTGCCTTCTATCCTATTTCACTCTCTGTCAGTGAGAGAGAGAGAGAGAGAGAGAGACAGACAGACAGACAGAGAGAGTTTGTACGGAATGGGAGTCTTATTGCCAGTGTGTGTGTGTGTGTGTGTGTGTGTGTGTGTGTGTGTGTGTGTGTGTGTGTGTGTGTGTGTGTGTGTGTGGAGCCTAGTTATGTATGTTGCTGTGTGCTTAGGATGTGTGGAAGAAGCAAGAATAAAACAGGCTGATAGATAAACAGATAGATTGATAGACGTTGATAGATAGAGAAAAATGAGTTAGGTAAGGGACTGATAAGGATTACACACACACACACACACACACACACACACACACACACACACACACACACACACACACACACACACACACACACACACACACACCGCGCGAAGGAGAGATATTGGCCAGAAAAATAGGCGAAAGACTCTGAAGGGACGGGGAGGTTGGAGAGGCGAGGAACAGTGGAGGGAGAAGGGAGTGGAGAGGGGAGGATGGGGAGAGGGAGGGGAGGGGAGCGAGGGATAGGGAGAGGGAGGGAAGGGGAGTGAAGGGTGGGAAGAGGCAGGGGAGGGGAGAGGAGAGGAGAGGAGGGAAGTGAAGGATGGGGAGAGGAGAGAAGGGGAGAGGAGGGTAGGGGACAGTGGCAGAGCAGAGTAGCAAAGGAAGAAAAACATAACCCGAGCCATTTGTCCCGTAACGCGTTTATCTGTCTGCCTAAACCACTTCCACTGATGGCATTTACTGTTTATGGTGCGTGTGTGAGGAAAACAGTACTACAACAGTAGCAGGCTCTCCCACACCCACCACTTCCACCGTTACACAGGTCTGGTTGGCCAAGGAAAAAGAAAAATACAATGGTGAAAAGTCAGGTGTCGATTTTTTTAGACAAAGAAAATGGTTTATCATCGCTAGAATTAAGGATAAAAGTAGGTCTTGGGTCTGCAAGGGTTGAAAATGGTAATCACTCCTATATTTTCCCATGTAAAGTGTACAGATTGGAGACTAAATTACAGTATTACAGCGTGGCAAGTAACACATTAAGGCGTCATGCATGGGTGTAAAGGAAACAGCTTAGTCTGTCTGTCAATTTATTGCTAGACGCCTTAATCCCGCAAGGGGTGGCAACAAACAAATCGCCTTCATGTTGCCCTGTCCCCCGCCATTTCACTGCCCTGCTTCCAGCTCACACCCCTCCTCTCTCATATACCTCGCCACTCCATCCCTCCATCTCATCCTCGGCCTCCCCCTCCCTCTCCCCCCTGCACCTCACTCACATACACTCTCCTTGTCAATCTCTCACTCTCCATCCTCTCCACATGGCCAAACCACCTCAGTGTGTTTCTTCTAACGCTTCCTATTGCAGTAATATACCCACCAATGAGTAAATTACAATGAACAGGCAATCAAGTAAGTTATGAATGAATTTAAAGGTCCAGTGTAGTAAATTTAAATGGCCCTCTGTCACTGAGTTTTAAATGGAAGCAACGTAGTGTAAATTTAAATCCCCATCCATGAATGAACTCAGACGTAAACAAACTACTGAATGAAAGAATTTATTTTGCCTTTTCCACAGACATCCCTATGTAGCCTAGTATGACCGCGGGAAAAAAACGTAAATTCATAATCGTACAATATCGAAAGCATACGAGAATAAGAGAAAAAAATGGATAACAGAAGAATGGCAACACCGTAGTCTCATGACGTCACGCCCCTGTGTTGCCATATGGTTGAGAATATCATGTTTATTTAAAGTTTCTGAATTTAAGAATAATGAATGTTAGAATATATTAGCAGTTGTGTGTGTGTGTGTGTGTGTGTGTGTGTGTGTGTGTGAGAGAGAGAGAGAGAGAGAGAGAGAGAGAGAGAGAGAGAGAGAGAGAGGAAGTGAAAGAAATATGTGTAATGGCTGCGGAAGAAGAGAAATGCGAGTCCATTCATGTCTTTGTGGTGGTAATGATGATGATGATGATGATGATGGTTGTAATAGTAATGTTGTGATAGTTTTATTGGTTGTGGTAGTGGTGGTAGGTGTGGTAATTATGGTAGTTGTAGGTGTGGTAGTTGTTGTTGTAGTATTGATAACTGTGGTGCGGCAGTTGTTGTGGTAGGTGAGATGGTGGGTGGTTGTTGTGGTAGGTGAGATGGTGGGTGGTTCTTGTGGTAGGTGAGATGGTGGGTGGTTGTTGTGGTAGGTGAGATGGTAGGTGGTTGTTGTGGTAGGTGAGATGGTAGGTGGTTGTTGTGGTAGGTGAGATGGTAGGTGGTTGTTGTGATAGGTGAGATGGTAGGTGGTAGATGAGATGTGTTAGTTGCCTATGAGTGTGAATTGTAGTGCAAGTAATTTCACCTCACATATTCTCTCTCTCTTCTCTTCCTCTCTCTTGCCCTTCCCTCCCTCCCTCCCTCCCTCCCTCCATGCCTGCCTGCCTTTTTCGTTCTCCTTTTCCCTTCCTCTCACCTTGTCATTTTTTCTCTGCCCTCTTGCCTACCTACCTACCACCCTGCTTACTTACCATCCTTCCTGCCTACCACCCTGTCTACCTACCATCCTTCCTGCATACCACCCTGCCTACCTACTACCCTGCCTGCCTACCATCCTGCCTGCCTACCATCCAGCCTGCTACCATCCTGCCTGCCTATCATCCTTCCTGCCTACCACCCTGCCTTTCTACCACCCTGCCTACCTACCACCCTGCCTACCTACCACCCTGCCTGGCTACCACCCTGCCTACCTACCACTCTGCCTACCTACTCTGCCTACCTACCTGCCACCCTGCCTTCCTGAGCTATTATCTCTGTTAATATACCTTCCTGTCAGTCTCTAATGCTTTCACACGCACCCGTATTTTCAGTCTCCTCCTCCTCCTGCTCCTGCTCCTCCTCCTCCTCCTCCTCCATTTTCTTTGTGCTTCCTTTCATTTTTCTTTTTCTGCCCTGCCTACCTCTCTCTCTCTCTCTCTCAGCGTGTGATTTAAGTCGAATTAAGGCAGTGCAAGAAATGAGTTATGGAGAGAGAGAGAGAGAGAGAGAGAGGATGACTGATTGTTAAAAATGGAGATGAAGAGTAATGATGCTAAAGAATTATGGCTGCTCAGGTCTCGTCTCGATCATTTTCATCATCATCACCATCATTACCAGTATCATCATCATCATCATCATTATCATCATCATCACCGTCATCATTATCATCATCATCATCATCATCTCTTTGCACTGTTAATTAGTGTAAGGAAACGCGTAAGGTGTAGCATTGTAGGTATCCCAACTCCTTTTCCTTAGCGACTTATTGTGTGAAGTAAACAGCCCTCTAATAAATTTCAAGATATAGGCCTAACAAAATCAGTCATTAAAGTCTACGGTCTCGGTCAGCCGTGTTTCATGATACCAGAGAATGCATACCTCCCGAGATGACAGCGGCCTTATATTTATGATTTACTTCCACATCCGGATCCGTACCCAGCTCAGACTCTTATCAACTGTCCCTTGACCCACTGCCCACCCATCCGCCAGACTTCACTAAAATCCAATAACAACTTTCTGAGATATTACGGCACGTTCACAGACGGACACGAGTGACTACAGTACCTTCTTGCAGCTTCGTAGGCGGAGGTAATCAGTAACATATAAGAAGCTCCTCAGTTGTAACTTGTAGAGTAAATTACCAAGGAAAAGGTGCTACGGAATTTCGAAGGCCACCGTGACGTTATCCCTACGAATCTCTACCTTGTGTGAGGCTACTGGAAACGACAGGTGTGCCAGACTGAGGTGGGAGCCAGGTAATGTGGGTATACTCTCTCTCTCTCTCTCTCTCTCTCTCTCTCTCTCTCTCATCCGACGGAACCGGGCCACTTTGACAACTCTAATACTGTTTTGTGGTTACATGAAGATCAGTGAACCTGCCGGGTGAGATAGGAATGAGTCTCCTTGGTTACTAGTCAAATTAACCCTCCAGTCTAAGTACACCTGACCATCAGCTTAATTAAAAGGTGTAAAAATACTCTCACCACAACTGCTTTGGGGTAACAAGGGAGTAACATTAATACGATGCTAGTCACGAAGAAGTGCTATAAAACCAATGT
Organism: Coenobita brevimanus; assembly: GCF_032717465.1. Taxonomy (NCBI): domain Eukaryota; kingdom Metazoa; phylum Arthropoda; class Malacostraca; order Decapoda; family Coenobitidae; genus Coenobita; species Coenobita brevimanus. The sequence continues at coordinate 820,669 of NC_137048.1, read as the reverse complement.
AGATCCGTAGTATTGTATTATCCTGCCCAATTCCGTCTCTTCATCTTCAATACTGAGTTGTAGCAATAGATTAACACTAGAATATGATGCTAGTCACGAAGAAGTGCTATAAAATCAACGTAGAGCCGTAGTGCTGTATTATCCTACCAAATTCCGTCTCTCCATCTTCAATACTGAGTTGTAGCAATAGATTAACACTAGAATATGATGCTAGTCACGAAGAAGTGCCAGGGGAAGAATGAAAGGAGTATTGTTAGTGTGAGTGAGTGGTGTTAATACTGACTTACGAAGAGATAGTTTGTATTTATACGTTTTTTTTTTTAATTTTTTTTACTTATTTCTTTTTTTAGTTGTGGTTTATCTTTTTTTCTTTTTCAGTATTTATGTTCCTATAAATGGCGGCCGATGTTATGTAGGAAATGGTGAGTGAAGAGGAACATGACACACACGAGAGAGAGAGAGAGAGAGAGAGAGAGTAATATGTTTACTGGCTGGGGAAGGAGAAAAATGAGAGTCCATTCAGTTCTTTGTAGTGATAATGATGATGACGACAGTTGTAGTAATAGGGGTATTTGTACTGGATGTGGTAGGTGTGGTAAATGTGGTAGTTGTGGTAGGTGTGGTGGGAGTGACAGTTGTGGTAGGAGTGGCAACTTTGGTAAGTGGTAGTTGTGGTGGTTGTGGTAGTTGTGGCGGTTTTAGTAGGTGTGGTAACTGTGACAGGAGTGGGGATTGTGGTCGATGTGGTGGATGTACGGTAACTGGTTAGTGTTTTAACTGTGGTAGCTGTGGTTCGTGAGGTAGCCGTGGTAGTTGTGGTTGGTGTAATACATGTGGTAGTTGTGGAAATTGTGGTGGTTGTGGTAGGTGTGGTCATTGTAAAAGGTGCAGTATGTGTGGTAGTTGTAGTGGTAAAATGAGATGTGTTTGTTGTTTGAGGTTGTAATGATTGTAATGTTATTATATTTCTCTCTCTCTCTCTCTCTCTCTCTCTCTCTCTCTCTCTCTCTCTCTCTCTCTCTCTCTCTCTCTCTCTTCTGTACATGTCTCTTCCAACCCTCTTCCGTCACCCCCTCCCTACCTTCCTCTCTCCCTCTCATCCTCTCCCCCTCTCTCTGTCGTCTTCCTTCCTTGCTGTGCTCCTTCCCTCATCCTCGCACTCCACCTCCCCCTCCACCCACCTCCTTCGCTGTCCCAATTGGTAAAGGACAGAGGACATTGGAAGTAGACGGTGGTGTGGTGAGGTTTGGTTACTTGATTGCGCACACCCTGCAAACCCAGTGGCCTTCAGAGGGGCTCGAACCCACCCCCGAGCGTGTCCTCCATATGTGGAGCCAACACTAAACCGACCCAGTCATGGAGGGGTCCCTGCCCCCATGTCTGTCTGCCCCTCTCCCTCCCCTTCCTCTTGCCTCTCATCTTCTCCCTTCTTCTTCGCCTCTCTGCCTACCTCCGTCTACTGCCTCCCTGTCCTTCTGCCTCCCTCTTCTTGTCTCTCTAAGCCTCAGTGTTTTCCTGGTTCTCCATCTTCTTCACGTTGCTTACCTACCACCCTGCCTGCCTGCTACCCTTCCTGCCTACCTGCCTATCACCCTTCCTGTCGGCCTGCATACCTTCCTGCTTGCATTCTTACCTTCCTGCCTATCACCCTGCCTGCCTGCTTACCTTCCTGCCTACCTGCCTACCATTCTGCCTGTCTGCCTGCATATCTTTCTCCCTGCCTCATACCTTCCTATCTGCCTGCCTAACTTCCATCCTACCTGCCTACCCTTCTGCTGCCTGCTTACCTGTCTGCCTTATGCTTACCTATCCACCTAAATACCTGTCTATCTACCCTCGTGCCTGCCGACCTACCTATATCTCTGCCTGCGTCCTTCTGCCTACCACCGTGTCCTCCTGCCTCTTCAAATATTCTCTCTCTCTCTCTCTCTCTCTCTCTCTCTCTCTCTCTTTGGGGGGCGCGGTAGCACAGTGGTAGCGCGCTGAGCTTGTGATCAGGAGGTCGCAAGTTCGAGCCTCGCCCAGGCTACCGTTGCCGGGAGGGGTAGCTCCCTCCTGTAACCCCAGCGGGGCTATATGGCCTTAGTTGCCTAGCTCGGGGAATTCATTTCTCCATTTCTCTCTCTCTCTCTCTCTCTCTCTCTCTCTCTCTCTCTCTCTCTCTCCCTGCTAACAGTTAGTTTCGTGTTAATGGGTTCTTCCTGTCACTCACTCCTGTCTCTTCTTTCACTCATTGTCTGTCTCCTCCTCTTCCTGTTCCTACTCCTTCTGTCTTCCTTTTTCTTCTTCCTCTTCTTCTTCCTCCTCTTCTTCCTCTTCTTCTTCCTCCTTCTCTTCTTCTTCCTCCTCTTCTTCTTCTTCTTCTTCCTCCTCTTCTTCTTCTTCCTCCTCCTCTTCTTCTTCCTCCTCTTCTTCTTCTTCTTCTTCCTCCTCCTCTTCTTCTTCCTTCTCCTCCACTTCTTCTTCTTCTTTTTCTTCTTCTTCTTCTCTCTCTCTCTCTCTCTTTTTTTTTACTTTATTCAGATTTATGTACATGTGTTGTAGACATGGTTCCAAAAACTTCAGTAATGATACTGAGAGTTATCTTTAGCTAATGATATTATGAAAGTATATATTTGATTTATAATTAGTGATTAGTTAAATAATACAGTATTTAGATAACTGTGGATAATATGTATTTTGTTTACTATTATAAGTGCTGTATATAATAGGAAGAGCTAAGGTATACTTAGATATTACTATCTATATATACACAGATATATTATATTGCTTGATTTTGGAGCCATTGGTTGATGTGAAGCTTGAACTGGTGCAGGGTAGTTGACTGGTGAATGTCTGTCAGGCGCACCATGCAGTTCCAGAGGCGACTGAAGTGGGGCAGGAATGACCTGAGGTATTGTTCCGTCCTGGCAAAGGGGACAGTCACTTGGTGTTCCATGTTGTGGGATTCCCGTGTGTCGTATGCAGGCACACGGGTTGGAGGCAGACGGAGTGCTGCCAAATGGGGACACTGCTGCTTGTGTATTTTGTACATTACACAGAGGCCACCCACGTTTCGTCGAGTCTGTAGTGGCTGGAGAACAGTTCTCGGATGTTGTGACTTCAGTTGGATTAACCTTACTGCTCGATTCTGAACTTTGTCCAGCGGCCTGAGATAAGAGGGTGGACAGGATGACCAGGTCAGTGGGGCGTACTCCATAAGACTGCCAACTTGTGCCTTATATAGTATTTCTATTCCCCGATCGTCGAGCAGATTGGCTATTCGCCGAATGCAGCCTAATTTCCAGGCAGCATTTTTTGCTAGGCGTTTGATATGGCTTGTGAATGTAAGGCTGCTGTTGAATTCCACCCCCTGCCCTTGTGCCTGCCTGCCCCTCTCCCTCTCCTTTTCCTATCCTCTTATCCTCTTTCTTCTCAGCCTACCACCCTGCCTTCCTGCCTCACTGAATATTACTTCCTTGTTACTAACTCTTGTCACTCACACTCATCCACTCACTCCCTTATGGTCTTCACTTCCTTCTCCTCCTCCTCCTCCTCCTCCTCCTCCTCCTCCTTCTCCATTATTCATCTTCCTTCCTCTCATTTTTCTCTTTCTGCCCTGCCTAACTCTCTCTCTCTCTCTCTCTCTCTCTCTCTCTCTCTCTCTCTCTCTCTCTCTCTCTCTCTCTCTCTCTCTCCGTGCCCTTATGCCTGCCTGCCCCTCTCCCTCTCCTTTTCCCATCCTCTTATCCTCTTTCTTCTCAGCCTGCCACCCTGTCTGCCTGACTGTCTACTCCCCTGCCTAACTTCCCCTCTGTCTGTCTGCCTCAACTGTTACTAACTTTGTTACTAACTCATCCTGTTACTCACACTCATTCACTCACTCCCTTATGTCTTCAATCTCCTCCTCCTCCTCCTCCTCCTCCTCCTCCTTTTCCTCCTCCTCCTCCTCCTTTTCCTCCTCCTCCTCCTCCTCTTCTTCCTCCTCCTTCTCCTCCATTATTCATCTTCCTCTCATTTTTCACTTTCTGCCCTGCCTAACTCTCTCTCTCTCTCTCTCTCTCTCTCTCTCTCTCTCTCTCTCTCTCTCTCTCTCTCTTTCTCAGCGTGTGATTTAAGTTGAATTAAGGCAGTGCAAGAAATGAGTTTTGGAGAGAGAGAGAGAGAGAGAGAGAGAGAGAGAGGAGGGTGAGAAATGTCTAATGGCTGTAGGAGAAGAGCAATGAGAGTCCATCTAGGTCTTTGTGACGGTGATGATGATGATGATGATGATGATGGCAGTTGTGGTATTACGAGTAGTTGTATTGGCTGTGGTAGTTGTGGTTGGTGTGGAAATTGTGGTTGGTGTAGTAATTGTGGTAGATGTGGTTGGTGTGGTAGGTGTGGTAATTGTGGTTGGTGTGGTAATTGTTGTTGGTGTGGTAGTTGTGGTTGGTGTAGTAATTGTGGTAGGTATGGTAATTGTGGTAGGTGTGGTAAGTGTTGTCAGTGTGGTTGTTGTGGTTGGTGTGGTAATTGTGGTTGGTGTGGTAGTTCTGGTTGGTGTGGTAATTGTGGTTGGTGTGGTAATTGTGGTTGGTGTGGTAATTGTGGCAGGTGTTGTAATTGTGGTAGGTGTGGTAATTGTGGTAGGTGTGGTAATTGTGGTTGGTGTAGTAATTGTGGTTGGTGTGGTAATTGTGGTAGGTGTGGTAATTGTGGTAGTTGTGGTTGGTGTGGTAATTGTGATAGGTGTGGTAATTGTGGTAGGTGTGGTAGTTGTGGTTGGTGTGGTAATTGTGGTAGGTGTGGTAATTGTGGTAGGTGTGGTAATTGTGGTAGGTGTGGTAATTGTGGTAGGTGTGGTAGTTGTGGTTGGTGTGGTAATTGTGGTAGGTGTGGTAATTGTGGTAGGTGTGGTAGTTGTGGTTGGTGTGGTAATTGTGATAGGTGTGGTAATTGTGGTAGGTGTGGTAGTTGTGGTTGGTGTGGTAATTGTGGTAGGTGTGGTAATTGTGGTAGGTGTGGTAGTTGTGGTTGGTGTGGTAATTGTGATAGGTGTGGTAATTGTGGTAATGTGGTAGGTGTGGTAATTGTGGTAATGTGGTAGGTGTGGTAATTGTGGTTGGTGTGGTAATTGTGGTTGGTGTGGTAATTGTGGTAGGTGTGGTAATTGTGGTAGGTGTGGTAATTGTGGTAGGTGTGGTAATTGTGGTTGGTGTAGTAATTGTGGTTGATGTGGTAAGTGTGGTGGTTGCTGTGGTGGATGTGATGTCATTGTCTGGGGTTGTAACTAATCTGTCTTCTGTGAGGAGGAACTTCACTTGTACTCTGTCTGTCTGTCTCTCTCTCTCTGTTTTTGTCATTTCAGTTTTATTCACATTCATCAACCTTTCTTTCTGTCTGTTTGTCTGTCTATCAATGTATCTATCTATCCATCTGTCTATCTATCTGTCTATCTATATCTTTCTGTCTGTCTGTCTGTCTGTCTGTCTTTCTTTCTTTCTGTCGATCAGTTTATCTGTCTGTCTTTCTATCTATCTTTCTCTTTTTGTCTGTTTTTATATATGTCTCTATCTCGTTATGTCCGTCTATCTACATCTCTATCTATCTATCGGTCTGTCCCTCTTTATGTGTGTGTGTGTGTCTGTCTGTCTGTATATCTACGTATCTCGCCGCGTGATTAAAGTGAGTGCAAGAAATGAAATATGGGGAGGGAGAGAGAGAGAGAGAGAGAGAGAGAGAGAGAGAGAGAGAGAGAGAAATAACTAGAACAATTTTCATCTGCTTTGAACCAGACATGGTGGATGGGTCGAGGGTCAGAGGTCAAGGTCACACAGCAAGGTCAGCATTAAGTTTTTCTCCGATTTAGGCCAGACGTGGTGGAAAGGTTGAGGGTAATGCAAGGATAGAGTGTCGACTTTGATATCAGTCAGAAGCCAAATATTCGGCCCTTTGACCTGTTGTGGGCGCGGGTCATGCACACACTGACCTCTCCTCGCCGTTCATGTGCCGTGTTTATCTATCTGTTTATCTGTCTATAGCAAAACGCCTTAATTCTGTAAGAGGTTGCCACAAACAAATCGCCTCCATGTCACCCTGTCCTCTGCCACTTCACTGCCCTCCCCCTCCAACTTACATCCCCCTCTCTCATATACCTCTCTGCTCCAGCCCTCCATCTCATCCTCGGCCTCCCCTTCACTCCCTCCCCCTCCACCTCACCCACATACACTCTCCTAGTTAGTCTCTCACTCTCCATCCCCGCAACTTACACTCCCCTCTCTCATATACCTCCCTACTCCGTCCATCTCATCCTCGGTCTGCCCCTCCCTCTCCCCCTATTCGTCTATCTATCTATCTATAGCCCGACGCCCTAATCCCGCAAAGGGTGGCCGCAGACAAAACGCCTCCAAGTCGCTCTGTCACCCACCATTTGACTACCCTCCCCCCAACTCACCCCCCCCTCCCTCATATACCTCTCAACTCCATCCCTCCACCTCATCCTCGGTCTACCTCTCCCTCTCCCTCCCTCCACCTCACCTACATACACCCTCTTAGTTAGTCTTTCATTCTCCATTCTCTTCACATGTCCAAACCACCTCAGTGTATTTCTCCTAATCCTTTCAACCACATCCACATCCACCCCACAGCGTTCCTTCACTTCTTCATTCGTCAACCTGTCCCTCCACGTCACTCCACATGCTCCTCTCAAGTAACTCATTTCCACTGCTCTCACTCCTGACTTGTTTCCCTCTTGCAAGGTCCATGCCTCGCTTCCATACGTCAGGGTAGGGATCACAATACTATCATGCAGTGACTTCTTAACTTCCATACCCACCTCCCTATTTCTCATCACTGCTTTCAGTGTAACAACGACCTTCCTTCCCTGCTGTACCCTTTCATGCACTTCATCCCCCAAAGTTCCATCCTTACTCATCACACTACCCAGGTACTTGAATGCACTCACATTCTCCATATCCTCACCATCCAACCTCACAGCACACTCTGTGACTTCATTCCTCTCAAACACCATAACTTTACTTTTGTTTACATTAACTTTCAGCTTCCTCCTCCTACACACTGTCCCAAATTCATTCACCAAACCTTGCAACTCCCATTCATCTTCACTCAAAAGTACTGTATCATCAGCAAACAGCAACACCAGAAGCTTCCAAATCTCACCCTCATTCATTAGAGCCACCCCCACATCCACTGCCCTACCTTGCACCTCCTTTACAACCCCATCCATGTATATATTAAACAGCCATGGAGACATCACACAACCTTGTTTCAGTCCCACATTGATATCAAAGAACTCACTCAGCTCACCATCCACTCGCACCGTAACCCTAGCTCCCTCGTACATACTCTTCACAGCACTCAGCAATTTCCCCTCCACTCCATATATTCTTAATACCTTCCACATACCTTGCCTATCTATTCTGTCATAAGCTTTCTCCAAGTCCATGAAGGCAGCATACACTTTCCTTCCCTTCTCTAGATACTTCTCCACTAAACATCTTAGAACAAATATCTGATCTACACACCCTTTTCCCTTCCTAAATCCCCCTTGTTCTTCTCCAACTAGCTCCTCTGTCATATGCCTAACCCTATCAATGAGTATTCTACCATATATTTTACCAGTCACACTAAGTAGGCAAATACCCCTATGGTTACCACATACTTCTCTCTCCTTTTCCTTTGTATAAAGGAACAATTATACCTGATTTCCAGTCCTCTGGAACCCTTCCCTCTTCTCAAGCCAATCTACACAACTTCCATATCCACTCCACAACAATCTCACCCCCATACCTAAGCATTTCACCACACACTTCATCAATTCCTGGGGCCTTTCCCAACTTAATATTCTTCATCTCTTCCACTACTTCCGCCCTACTGATCTCTTCCTCCCTCCTCTCATCTCTTCTTCTCCCAGCCATTCCCCAACCCCTTATACTCGCACTGCTCTCACTCTCCACATTCAACAAATCCTCAAAGTGCTCCTTCCATCTCCTCAATTTCTCTCTCTTCTCCACCAACAATCTATTATTCCTATCTTTCACTCCCCTACTATTTCCCCTTTCACACTGCCTTACTTTCTTTACCTCCTTCCAAAACAATTTCTTACTCTCCCTCCATTTCACACTAAGATTCCTCCCAAACTCCTCATCCACTTTCTTTTTACTCTCCTTCACCAGTCTCTTAACTTCCCTTCTCCTGCTCACATATACCTCTCTCTTCTCTCTTTCATCTTCTCTCCTACCTCTACTCGCTAACCATTCACTATATGCCTTCTTCTTTTGTTCCACAGCTCGTTTCACCTCATCATTCCACCATGCTGTCCCTTGCACACCCTTGCATCTCCTCCTCACTCCACAAACCGCCTCACACGCTGCGCCTATCTCTTCCGTGAATATCTTACATACGTCTTCCACCCCTTCCATCTGCTCTAGCTCATACCTTCCCAGTCTTTCTTCCACTATGCTCTTATACTCTGTCATTTTCTCACTATCTTGCAATTTCTCCACTCTTCTCACAGGAGTTGCTTCCTCCTGTCTTCCCCTTCGTCTCCTCAACCACTTTCTTTGCAGCTCTACCTTGGCCATCACTAAGTGATAGTCCGAGACTCCATTCCCCCACCCTCTCCACACTCTTGCATCCAACACTTGTCTTCTCATTCGCTCATCCACACACACGTAGTCTATCATTGCCTTTCGTTCAACAAGTTCACCATCCATCCTCCTCATTACTCTCCATGTATACCGGTGGATCATCTTATGCCAAAAGTAGGTGTTGGCTATTGCCAACCCCTTACAAGCACAGATGTCCACCAAAGCACTTCCATTCCCACCTACGTCAGCTGGCACACCCCACTGACCAACCACTCCATCACTCGTACATTCCCAACTTTGCCATTCATGTCTCCAATCAACAGCACTCTCTCGCTCCTCTCAAAGATGTCCATACATGCTTTTACTCTCGCCCATAACTCATCTTTCACTCTTGCCACTCGATCTTCTGTCGGAGCATACACACATACAACCGCCCATGCTTGTATACCTACTTTCATCCTCACCCATACAATCCTTGCATTCACTGTTCCATACTCTCTTATATTCTCCTTCCACTTCTTGCTTATCATCAGACATACTCCCTCTCTTGCCCTCTCATTTTCATTGACTCCCGCACATATACCTAAACCATATTCCCATTCTCTCATCCTTTCACCTTCCATTTAGTTTCAGTCAATCCACATATATCCACTTTTGCATCCTCAAGCACCTGAACAATCTCTCTCTCTCTTTCACTTCATCATTCACTCCTCTCACATTCCACGTTCCCACCCTAAGAATGTCATTTGTCCGTTCCTTAGTCGTCAACGTATGGTCCGTCCGGGTCCGAGGCGCTTTATTCGCTTTTTTAGTTAGTTCTTTTTACGGGGTGGGGCACTAACCCACCACCAACCCTTTTAGTCGCCTCGTACGACAAGCAGGGATACTGGGGGAGTATTCTTGAAACCCCCCTACCCCCAGGGGGTAATATATGATCATTACGTGTCCACCTAGCAGAAGCAGTACCGAGGACATTGTTGGAGGACTTGAGACACGAGTGAAATGGGTGATGAGGCGTGTGTGTGTGTGTGTGTGTGTGTGTGTGTGTGTGTGTGTGTGTGAGAGAGAGAGAGAGAGAGAGAGAGAGAGAGAGAGAGAGAGAGAGTTGGGGGTGGAGAAAGGAGGTGAGGGAGGGAGGGAGGAGGGGGATAGAATAGGAACAACGATGGAGGTAACAAGATTGTCTGAATCGTACACACACACACACAACAGAAAACGGGTTTATGTGTCACTGTACTGAACATTTTGCATTGTTTTATTCGCCTTAAAGTACCATCACTTGAGTCGTCAGCTATAACCACAGGCGTATGCTAGTCACGAAGAAGTGTTATGGAAAGGATGTAGAGCCGTAGTATTGCCTTATTCGTCACTGAGGCAGGGGAAATAAGCTTGAGTAGGACGAGAAAGCCTCTCTCTCTCTCTCTCTCTCTCTCTCTCTCTCTCTCTCTCTCTCTCTCTCTCTCTCTCTCTCTCTCTCTCTCTCTCATTCATTACGACAAGTGGCGATAGTGGGTGGGAGAGAGAGACAGGGTAGAGATTGAATCCTTTATTTTATTTAACTCTTCTGGCAACACAAACACCATTTTCAGGGAGAGAGAGAGAGAGAGAGTCGAGACAATTATCTATATATTGTCAGACGCCTTTATCCCGTAAGGGTTGGCCACAAACAAATCGCCTCCATGTCTCCCTGTCCCCTGCCATTTCACTGCCCTGCTCCCAGCCCACATCCTCCTCTCTCGTATACCTCTCCACTCCATCCCTCCATCTCATCCTTGGCCTCCCCCTCCTTCTCCCCATGTCCACCTCACTCACATATTATATTCTCCTCGTTAGTCTCTCACTCTCCATCCTCTCCACATGGCCAAACCACCTCAGCGTATTTCTCTTAACGCTTCCTATCACATCCACATCCACACCACAACGCTCCTTCACTTATACCCCTGGAAATTCCCTCTCCCATCTCGTGTCATCCTACCTCTGATTGCGCCATAGTGCTATCCTTGTCTTATCCCTGGGCTAAAAATCCCTCGCTATGGTTAGTTACATTTTTACACACGTGAGCTGCTGCCAATATTTTTCTTATTTGTTTATTCATATCTTTCTCAGTGACTGCAGCTTCTTCTCACCTGGGCAAATGATTGTCTGTCCGTCTATCTGTCTATAGCCCGACGCCCTAATCCCGCAAAGGGTGGCCGCAGACAAAACGCCTCCGAGTCCCTGTGTCATCCACCATTTGACTGTCCTCCCCCCTACCCACTCCCCCTCCCTCATATAAATCAGTCAAATGATTGTACTGATCTGTATGTGGGCTGACACGAGGGAATTAAATATTATGTGACACTGTACAGCTGCTTGGTGTTCAGCTATCTTTGTGTGCATTCCTTGTCGTGTTTCCCCTATGTACGTTTTACAGCATCACTGTACGTTTTAGACTTTAGAGCATCACTGTACGTTTTACAGCGTCACTCTACGTTTTACAGCGTCCACTGTACGTTTTACAGCATCACTGTACGTTTTACAGCATCACTGTACGTTTTACAGCATCACTGTACGTTTTACAGCATCACTGTACGTTTTACAGCATCACTGTACGTTTTACAGCATCCACTGCACATTATGCTGTACACTACACTGTTCTCATTTTTACTGCCTTTCATTTTTGTGGTGACTGGGGAACGGGGTGGCTCAGTGGTAGAGCGCTGGACTCGAGATCGCGAGGTGGAGAGTTCGCGCCCAGCCCGGGTAGCTGCCTTTGCTGGGAGGGGCAGCGCTCTCCTGTAACCCTAGCAGGGCTGTATGATCTAGCCAGGTCTAGCTCGGGGCAGTAATCCCTTTTGTTTTGGCCATTTCTCCTGTCTTGCAGCCTGTAAGTACTTGTTAATAGGCGAAGCGTTGGCTGAGTTGGCGACAGATGGGCATATCGCTGTGACATCGTTTGCCTGAACGTTTGCCATATCTCTTGATGTCAGTTGCCATCCTTTTTAGTTTTTACAACATGCCTACTGGATGGCTTATCAGTGCTATCAGC
>NC_137048.1:801571-804071 GCF_032717465.1 Coenobita brevimanus | reverse complement strand
TGTGTGTGTGTGTGTGTGTGTGTGTGTGTGTGTGTGGGTGGGTGGGTGTTGGTATGGGTGTGGGTGGGGGTGTGCTGGGGGTGGGGTAATATAGGTGTGTGGGTGGGGTGATAGGTGAAAAAAAAGACAGTAATTTAATAAAGATTTTATACTATTTTCTGTGTGGCTGTGTTTTGCTTACCACACCCCAGTGGCCGCGTGTGTTGGGCCGGAGAGAGAGAGAGAGAGCAAAAATAGGAGCAAAGTTTCCTAAATCTCTTTACAGCCTCACAACTGTCTCTCTCTCTCTCTCTCTCTCTCTCTCTCTCTCTCTCTCTCTTATTCTTTTGAGAGTAGCATGCTTAGTGAAGGGGTGGATGATAAATGCTTGAAGGGGAGTGGTATTAACAAACAACAACAACAAATACACAGGAAATGAATTAATAATGAAGGAGAGTTGTAGTGGATGGATGGATGAAAGTTGTAGTCTCTCTCTCTCTCTCTCTCTCTCTCTCTCTCTCTCTCTCTCTCTTATTACCCGTCCCCGTCCCGGAGGGGCTCGAGGACGGGTATTGTTTTCCATTCGGTTTGTCTGTTTGTTTGTCTGTCTGTCTACCTGCCTGTCTTTCTGTCTGTCTGTCTGTCTGTCTGTCTGTCTGTCTGTCTATGCAGTCTGTCTGTCTGTCTATGCATGTCTGTCTGTCTGTCTGTCTATGCATGTCTGTCTGTCTGTCTGTTAACAACTTTACGCTAAAACTACTGGTGCTATTTTAACAAACATTACAGGTATGATGGGCTGTGACCTTCTGATCACCTGATTAAATTTTGGACCAAACTGGTCCAAGGCCCAGGCTGTAGGCCCAAAAAATGTCAGAAATGTAAAAAAATAAAAAAATAAATTCGCTTTTTCGCCCTAACTCCTTAATTCGTCATATCGACATGAAACCCAAACCTAAAGGTGCATCTTTCAAATCTGCATCCTACAACACGCCTCATTACATCAGGGGGGTCACCCCCCAGTTAGCGGTAGGGGGATCAGTGTCAGGTGGGTCGGGCCTAAAATTTCAGATGGGCATAAAATCGTCAATTTTCACCCGATTTACTTCAAATTTGATATGTGACATCTTTGACTAGATATCCTGTTGTGTTTATACGTCAGCACTAAAATGACTGCCGGGGACGGGTTTGCTGTGCCTTGGCACCGCTTCTTGTTTTGTGTTCTGTTTTATGTACGTTCGTATATGTGTAGATAGATATACATACATACATACATACCGGTATCTATCAATCTGTCTATCTATCTGTATTTATCTATGTATACCTATTTACCTGTCTGTTGTACTATACCTGTGTACCTGTTTATATGTTGTTGTCTGTCTGTGTGCTTATCTCATGCATTTGGAGAGAGAGAGAGAGAGAGAGAGAGAATCACGAAGGAAAAAGCTTATCAGTTATTTTCTGCATTTAACACAATATTTCCTCCATTGTCATTTATACAAAAAATAACTGGATAATAATAATAATAATAATAATAATAATAATAATAATAATAATAATAACCATAAGAAATAATTATCCCATTCGTCTGGATAACATCTTTTTATATTTACTGGTATTTCTTGTGTTTGTAGGTGGTGGCAGCCACCATCCACTCACTTGATGTAGTGCTGCCTACTTCTTCCTTCACCTTTATCATTCTGTGTGTACCCTCCTCTCTTCCTAATTCTCACCATCATCCACTCACTTGATGTAGTGCTGCCTACTTCTTCCATTACCTTTAACATTGTCTTTCCTCCTCACTTCCTGTTTCCCACCATCATCCACTCACTTGATGTAATGCTGCCTATTTCTTCCTTCACCTTTATCGTTCTTTTTCTTTGTTCTCCTCTCTTCCTATTTCTCACCATCATCCACTCACTTGATGTAGTGCTGCCTACTTCTTCCTTCACTTTTATCATTCTTTCTCTGTGTCTGTCCTCCCCTCTTCCTATTTCTCACAATCATTCACTCACTTGATGTAGTGCTGTCTACATCTTCCTTCACCTCTATAATTCTTTTTATGTATCTGCCCACTTCTCTTCCTATTTCCCACCGTCATCCACTCACTTGATGTAGTGCTGCCTACTTCTTCCTTCACCTTTATCATTCTTTTTCTGTGTCTGTCCTCTTCTCTTCCTATTTCCCCCATCTTTCCTGTCACTTTTTATTACTCTTCATTCGTTTTCAGGTGGCTTTACAATGAGTGAGAAGCCTAATGGTTTCATGTAAGCCAGGAGACCATTTACAACGCTGGGTGGTAACCATATAACCAACCCATACGTGTTCCCTACTTGTCAGCAAGTGGGTTGGTGGAGGGTTATTGCCCCTCCCCGTAAAACAACTAACTCAATGACAAACGGCCACCCCTTACGGGATTATGGCGTCTGGTGATAGATAGATAGATAGATAGATAGATTTCTTGTTGTTACTTGACATTTTTACTTTAGCGAAAAAAAAGGCATTATAATCGGAATAAATTTAG
>NC_137048.1:789071-794071 GCF_032717465.1 Coenobita brevimanus | reverse complement strand
TGAAGGAACGGAGTGGAGAGAATGGAGAATGAGAGACTGACCAGAAGAGTGTATGTGAGTGAGGAGGAGGGGGAGACCAAGGATGAGATGGAGGGAAGGAGTGGCGAGATATGAGAGGGGGGTGTGAGTTGGAGGTAGGGCAGGCAAATGGCATAAGATTGGGTGACATGGAGGCGATTTGTTTGTGGCCACCCCTTACAGGTTTAGGCGTTGACTATGCGGGAGATAAAAGCAAGTTCCTTATTATTTTATCAGGAGATTTACTTAGACAAACCACCCAGGCCTTAATATTAAAGAAACGTGCTTCTCTCTCTCTCTCTCTCTCTCTCTCTCTCTCACATGACCTCATAGTACCATCTCTCCATCATGATCACTGCGTCGCGACACTAGATTACCACTATTATGGTGCGGTACTGCCTTTTTCTGCCACTGAGCTACGTGATATAAATTGAAAACGAACGAAAAACTGTGACAGGGTAGGATGAAATGAGCATAGTTAGTGAAACCTGGGGAGCAACATCCTAAGACTTTCTCTCTCTCTCTCTCTCTCTCTCTCTCTCTCTCTCTCTCTCTCTCTCTCTCTCTCTCTCTCTCTCTCTCTCTCTCTCTCTCATCTACTTTTTTATATATCAATCCAGCCTTCCATCAATCTGTGTATCCATCCATCTATCTATCTGTCTATCTGTATATATATCTGTGTATCTATCTAACTATCCGCGTATGTATGTATGTATGTATCGATCTGTCTATCTATCTATCTATCTTTCTGTCCAGTCTACCTCTAGCTTTATCTGTCAGTCTATTTATCTATTACCCTAGCTCACACACACACACACACACACACACACACACACACACACACACACACACACACACACACACACACACACACACACACACACACACACACACACATCTTTCAACTACATTTTCCCTTATTCCTCTGTTTATCTATTTTCTATCTATTTTCCAGAGACATTCTTTTGAGGGTTGATGCTTTCCTTCACTCCAAGCAAGGTGAGGAGGAGGAGGAGGTGGTGGGAGAGGAGAAGAAGAAGAAGGAGGAGGAGGAGGAGGAACAGAAGAAGGAGGAGGAGGAATAGAAGAAGATGGAGGAGGAGGAATAGAAGAAGATGGAGGAGGAGGAGGAATAGAAGAAGATGGAGGAGGAAGAGGAATAGAAGAAGATGGAGGAGGAGGAGGAATAGAAGAAGATGGAGGAGGAGGAATAGAAGAAGATGGAGGAGGAGGAACAGAAGAAGAAGGAGGAGGAGGAATAGAAGAAGATGGAGGAGGAGGAATAGAAGAAGATGGAGGAGGAGGAATAGAAGAAGATGGAGGAGGAGGAGGAATAGAAGAAGATGGAGGAGGAGGAGGAATAGAAGAAGAAGGAGGAGGAATAGAAGAAGATGGAGGAGGAGGAGGAATAGAAGAAGATGGAGGAGGAGGAGGAATAGAAGAAGATGGAGGAGGAGGAGGAGGAGGAAGGTGGTGTTGTTGTACAGGGGGGTGTAAAAGTTAGTGTGGTATGCCGCTGGTGGTGCACACATTATTAGTGGTATTACCCCCGCCAAGGACGGTAGCTTTACCCCGCCTTGGTTGGTTTGTCTGTCTGTCTGGCTGTCTGTTAGCAGGATTACTGAAAAGTTATGAACGGATTTTGATGAAATTTTGTGGAAGGGTGGGCCATGGGCCAAGGAAGAAATGATTACATTTTGGGCCGGATCCAGATGGGGATCCGATCCTTTTTAATGGCAACGGCATTAGCGGAGGTATGCACTCTCTGTGGGCTTTCTAGTTATTGTTATTATTATCATTATTATTATTATTATTATTATTATTATTATTATTATTAAAGTTACTGTTATTGCCATTAGAATAATTATTATGATTATTATAATTATCATTATTGTTGTTTTGTTATCAGGCAGTCATTTACAGCCAAGAAAAAATACTGTATTCTCATCGGTTCAGAAAGCTCCCTAACACCTTTTCGTGTGCGATTTATATTCTTTCTTACGCGGCAGCTACGAACGTAAATCATGACCCACTTCATTTCTTTACGCCTTTTCTCTTTAACTTGGCCTAAATTATTTTAACCCCAGAATACGATGCTAGTCACGAAGAAGTGCAGGGGAGCAGAAGAAGCTGGAATATCTGGGCCGAATTAGGGTGAAAAGAACGATGGAAATGAAACAGTGAACGATGGTATATGAAACCTGGTCTTGTGGCCTTAATTGGTCACAGATTTTCGTCCTTTTGCAGCTTATTTCACGCAGCTCAGAGCCAGAAAGAGACGATACCAAGGCTCTTCATCCTCGCCTTAGCACTTCTTCGTGACTAGAATTTTAAGCCGAGTTAGAATAAATAGAGTGAGGTGTGAGGAGTAAATTTTTTCTCAATATTGTGGATGATTTTCATAAGTGTTCGACGAGAAATTGGAGAGCTGTTGTTATTATTATTATTATTATTATTATTATTATTATTATTGTTAATATTATTATTATTATTATTATTATTGTTGGTGTTGTTATTTTCATCATTATTATTGTTGTTGGTATTATTATTATTGTTAATATTATTGTTATTTTATTACCGTTGTTGTAGCTATTATAATTGTTATTATTAGTAGTATATTATATTATTACTATATTATGTTATTATTATTATTATTATTATTATTATTATTATTATTACCGTCATCATCAT
This sequence comes from Coenobita brevimanus, assembly GCF_032717465.1. NCBI lineage: Eukaryota > Metazoa > Arthropoda > Malacostraca > Decapoda > Coenobitidae > Coenobita > Coenobita brevimanus. Next base: position 791,362 of record NC_137048.1, on the reverse strand, counting down.
CATCATCATCATCATCATCATCGCCATTTATATTATTATTATTATTATTATTATTATTGTTGTTGTTGTTGTTGTAATTTTCATCATTATTGTTGTTCTTGTTGCTATTATTATTATTATTGTTAATATTATTGTTATTATTTTATTATCGTTGTTGTAGCTATTATTATTGTTATTATTATTATTATTATATTATTACTAAATTATGTTATTATTATTTTTATTATTATTATTATATTATTATTATTATTATTATTATTATTATTACCGTCATCATCATCATCATCGTCACCATCATCACTATTTATATTATTATTATTATTATTATTATCCCAGCAAGGTAAAGCAGGAGGCTATTGTAGTAATATTTTCGTGTGTATGTCCTTATCTTTAGTCTCTCTCTTTATCTTTCATCGCAATCTTTATCCTGTATCTTTTCTCTGTATCTCTGTCTTTATTGTCTTTAGCTGGAGTCTCTAGATTTTTTATGTACCTGTTCTGTGTGTGTGTGTGTGTGTGTGTGTGTGTGTGTGTGTGTGTGTGAGAGAGAGAGAGAGCACTTCAGTTCTTCATTGTATCTCTTCATTCATCACTCACTTGGTCACCCAAACCTGTGAATGATCAGTGAGTGGAATGGAATTGCTATCAGTCTATCTATCTATCTATCTATCTGTCTGTCTATCCATCTGTGTGTCTATCTACCTGTCTATCTATCTGTGTCTATCTGTCTATATCTATGTCTGTCCCTGTCTATCTATCTATCTACATGTTCGTCTATCAGTCTATCTATCAGTCACTGGCTATATATCTACCTTCCTACGTAAATCTATCCATCTATCTCTATCTACCTATTTCTATCTATCCATCTATCTATTTATCTACCTACCTACCTATGCTGTATATATGTACCTGTCTGTTTATCTGTATATCTATCTATCTGTCTACTTATCTGTCTATTTATGTCTGTCTATCAACATATCTATCTATCTTTCTATCTATCTATCCACCTATATATATACCTATCAGTTTATCCATCTATCTATCTGTTTACCTATCTATCTGTCAACCTATCTGTATCTTTCTATCTGTCTATCTATCTGTCAATCTATCTATCAATCTCTGTCTATCAATCTATCTACCCATCAACTGCATCTGTCTACTTGTTCATCTATCTGTCTATCTATCTATCTATCTGTGGTCTTGAGTTTGGCCTTATTAATCCACAAAGTTTTAACTGCTCCCTCATGGCTTGTAGTACCTCCACCTGGAGATGGAGGAGGAGCAAGAGCAGCAGCAGGAGGAAGAAGGGCAGGAAGAGGAGGAGGAGGAGGAGGAAGAGCAGCAGCAGGAGGAAGAAGGGCAGGAAGAGGAGGAGGAGGAGGAGGAGGAAAGAAAAAAAGTATGGAAAATGTGTGAAAAATATGATGAATAAAAATTAAGGTAGCGAGAGAAAGAGAGAGAGAGAGAGAGAGAGAGAGAGTGTGTGGTGTACTCTTGAACGCCGCTTCTTGTGTCTTGTCACTTACACACTATCTTATACACTTATACATTTATTTTATACACTTATACACTTATACAGTTATCTTATACACTTATACAATTATATTATACACTTATACACGTACACATGCACTTACACACTTATACACTTACCTTATACACTTATACACATATACTTGTACACCTGTTTTGTACACTTATACACTTATGCATCTCTCTTTCTACTCATCATTAAGTCTATCTATCTACCTATCTGTCTGTCTAGTCGTCAGTCTATCTATTTATCTATCTATCCATTTACCTATCTACCTAGTGATATATTGACCTACCTATCTATCTGAACATTTGTATAATTATCTGTCTATCTATTTATCTATCAATCTCCCTCCTTATCTGTCTGGCTATCAGTCAGTAGTTGTGTTAATCTGTCTATCTATCTGTCTGTTTATCTGTACACACACACACACACACACACACACACACACACACACACACACACACACACACACACACACACACACACACACACACACACACACACACACGCACGCACGCACGCACGCACTCGCGCGCGCGCAAATTATAAGCACCCATAAAACAGGCATACATATTTCTCTCTCTCTCTCTCTCTCTCTCTCTCTCTCTCTCTCTCTCTTTTATTTTCATTCCCTCTCCCCCTCTTTCGCATTTGTTCATGGTGTCACTGCCCTGAGAGAGAGAGAGAGAGAGAGAGAGAATGTTTCCTCCGTCTCACTAACAGGCCTGTGACTGGCGTGAGTTGAAGCGTAAGG
>NC_137048.1:776571-781571 GCF_032717465.1 Coenobita brevimanus | reverse complement strand
GAAACGTAAGAGTGTGTAGTGTGGTGGTGTAGTGTGGTGGTGTAGTGTGGTAGTGTAGTGTGATGGTGTAGTGTGGTGGTGTAGTGTGGTAGTGTAGTGTGGTGGTGTAGTGTGGTAGTGTAGTGTGGTGGTTTAGTGTGGTAACGTCGTGTGGTGATAGTGTGGTAGTATAATGTGGTAGTGTGGTAATGTAGGTTGTCTTGTGGTTATGTAGTGTGGTAATACTGAAGCATTGTGGGGTCGTTTATTGAAGTAACTGTCTCCCGAGATGGCCTGCTGTGGTGCGGTGTGGTGTGATGTAGTGTGGTGGTGTGGTATGATGTGGTGTGGTGTGATGTGGTGTGGTGACGAAGAGATGGCTTGGTATATTTGGTGTGGTGATGGGGTACAGTGAGTAAGAGATGGTGTGGTGTGATGTAGTGTTGTGGTGTGGTATGGTGTGGTGTGGTGTGTGGTGTGGTGAGGAAGAGATAGCTTGGTATATGTGGTGTGGTGATGTGGTATAATATGGGAGAGATGGTGTGGTGCAGTGTGGTGTGGTGTGATGTGTGTGGTGTGGTGTGGTAAGGAACAAATGGTCTGGTATATGTGGTGTGTGATGTGGTATAGTGTGGAGGAGATGGTGTGGTGGTGTGTGGTGTGGTGAGGAAGAGATGTTCTGGTATATGTGGTGTGGTGGTATTGTGTGGGAGAGATGGTGTGGTGTGGTGTGGTGTGATGAGGAAGAGAAGGCTTGGTATGTGTGGTGTGGTGATGTGGTATAGTGTGGAGATGGTGTGGTGTGGTGTAGTGAGGAAGAGATGGCTTGGTATGTGTGGTGTTGTGATGTGGTATAGTGTGGAGATGGTGTGGTGTGGTGTAGTAAGGAAGAGATGGCTTGGTATGTGTGGTGTTGTGATGTGGTATAGTGTGGAGATGGTGTGGTGTGGTGTAGTAAGGAAGAGATGGCTTGGTATGTGTGGTGTTGTGATGTGGTATAGTTTGCAAGAGATGGTGTGGTGTGGTGTGGTGTGGTGTGGTGTGGAGGAGATGGTGTGGTGTGGTGTGGTGTGGTATGGTGTGGTGTGGTGTGGTGTGGTGTGGAGGAGATGGTGTGGTGTGGTGGAGATGGTGTAGTGTGGTGTGGTGTGGTGGGGATGGTGTGGTGTGGTGTGGTGTGGTGTGGTGTGGTATACACAACACCACTGGAATAATACCAGAAGTGGAATATACGCGTCAGTGAGCAAATAACATTATTTTGTTGTTGTCTTTGCTTGTTTATCGGAGTTTGTGGGGCGAGGAGAGAGAGAGAGAGAGAGAGAGAGAGAAGGGAAAAGAGTGATGACTGAGAGGAGAACAGGAAAGGCGTGAGAGGAGGAAAGAGCGAAGAGAGAAAGAGAGAGGAGAGGAGGGGAAGGTGAGAGAGAGAGAGAGAGAGAGAAGAGAGGGAGAAGAGGGGAAAGAGGGGAGGGAAAACAGGATAAATGAGAGGGATGTGAGAAAGAGAGGATAATAATAGTCTTGTGTTATATATTTGCCATTCTCTCTCTCTCTCTCTCTCTCTCTCTCTCAAAAAATGTCAGTGTTAATTAAAATGTCGAAAATTTGCAGACACTGTATGGTTTTTGGAAAGTAATGTATATTTTTAATTCCATGCAGGGTGGGGGTGAGGGTGGGGGTGAGGGTGAGGGTGGGGGTGAGGGTGGGGGTGAGGGTGGGGGTGAGGGTGGGAGTGAGGGTGGGGTGAGGGTGGGGGTGGGGGTGAGGGTGGGGGGTGGGAGTGGGTGGGGGTGGGGGGGAGGGTGGGGGTGGGGGTGTGGGTGGGGGTGAGGGTGAGGGTGGGGTGTGGGTGTGGGTGGGAGTGAGGGTGGGGGTGAGGGTGGGGGTAGGGGTGAGGGTGGGGGTGGGGGTGAGGGTGGGGGTGGGGGTGGGGGTGAGGGTGGGGATGGCGGTGAGGGTGGGGGTGGGGGGGTGAGGGGGTGGGTGAGGGGGTGGGTGGCGGTGAGGGTGGGGGTGGGGGGGAGGGTGGGGGGGAGGATATTAACCAGCCATATCCGAAAATAAATCGTTTAGGAAGAGATGTACAGTAGAAGTAGGGAGATATATGAGAGAAGAGGCAGACCGAGGATGAGGTGGAAGGGGTACAGGGAGAGGCAGACCGAGGATGAGGTGGAAGGGGTACAGGGAGAGGCAGACCGAGGATGAGGTGGAGGGATGGTGTAGGGAGGTGTATGAGAGAGGAGGGTGTAAACTGGGGGGGTGGAGAATGAGACTGACTGGGAGAGTGTATGTGAGTGAGGTGGAGGGGGGGAGAGGGGGGGGGAGACCGAGGATGAGATGGAGGGATGGAGTAGAGGGGAATATGACAGATAGATAGTGTAAACTGGGGGGATAGACAGTGAGAGACTAACTAGGAGAGCGTATATGTGACGTGGAGGGGGATATGCAGCAGGAGACCGAGGATGAGATGGAGGGATGGAGTGGAGAGGTAAATGAGAGAGGGGGTGTAAGTTGAGGGGACGGAGAGAGAGACTAACTAGGAGAGTGTGAGGTGGAAGGGGGAGAGGCAGGGGGAGACCGAGTGGAGAGATATATGAGAGGGGGGGGGGTGCCTAGCAGAAGGTAATGCTATGACTCTACATCCTTCCATAGCACTTCTTCGTGACTAGCATCATATTCTAGCGTTAACCTCTTCCTATAACTTAGCATTCAAGATGGAGAGAAGGCAATGTAGATTAATACTAGACTATGGTGCAAGTCACGAAGAAGTGCTGTGGAAAGGATGTAGAGCCGTAACAATGTCTTTTCTGCCACTTAGTCGCGTGAAATAAGTTGCAAGCACAGAAATCTTGGTCAAGAGAGAGAGAGAGCGAGAGAGGGAAATTTCGTGGTGGATTGAATATATACTTCCTCCTTTCCTGTAAAATTTCCTATCCGGGCCAATTTTCCCCCAGGTTAGGTGTACTTCCTTTTCCCTACCCGTTCTCCTTGGTATGAATCGTAAGAAATTTTGAGGAACTACTTGTCCCTATGATTGCAAGGATCTCTCTCTCTCTCTCTCTCTCTCTCTCTCTCTCTCTCTCTCTCTCTCTCTCTCTCTCTCCTAATGTGATTCTATTTGTTAGGGTGATGGTCAGTTACTACCCTCATTTTAGAGAGAGAGAGAAAAAAAAAAATTGGGAGGATGATAAGAGGAAAGAGAAAAGAGGAGGGAGGAGACTGATTGGTATGGAGAGAGAGAGAGAGAGAGAGAGAGAGAATGATATGATTGGCCACAAGTGATAATTTGCATAGAAAATATTTTATATAACAGACTTGCTTACGAAATATCCATTTCTCTCTCTCTCTCTCTCTCTCTCTCTCTCTCTCTCTCTCTCTCTCTCTCTCTCTCTCTCTCTCTTTGGCCAACACTCTTGATTTTTTCCTTTTCACTTGGCTGGTCTTGATCACCTCCTCCTCCTCCTCCTCCTTCTCCTCCTCCTCCTCCGGTTCAGTTCCTCTTCTTGGTTTGTGTTGTTTTTCTTTTTTTGTTTATTCTTGTTTTCTTTTCGTTTCTTTACACGTATTCCAACAGCCAGAGAGAGAGAGAGAGAGAGAGAGAGAGAGGGGGGGGAATGCAATCAGGGAGGGGCGTGGGAGAAATATTCATGGGAGTTACAGGTGACCACACCAGACACATTACCACTGCCACTGATAGATAGATAGATAAACAGACTGATAGGCAGAGAGATAGACAGGTAGATAGATAGATAGATAAATAGACTGATAGACAATGATAGATACATAGACTGACAGATAGATAGATAGATCGACTGATAGATAGATAGACAGATAAATAGACTGATTGAGAGATAGATAAATAGACTGATAGACGAGGATAGATAGATAAACAGATAGACTGATAGATAGACAGGTAGATAGATAGATAAACAATTAGATTGACAGATAGATAGACTCATAGACAGATAGATAGGTAGATAGATAGATAAAGAGATAGACTGATGCATAGATGGATAGGTAGATAAATAGACTGATAGACATAGGTAGCTAGTTAGATAGATAAACAGACTGATATACAGATAGACAATGAATCTGATAGACGAACAGATAGATAGACTGATACACACACAAAGATAAATAGATAGACAGATAAAAAGACTTATGACGAGGTGAGGGAAACGTATAACGAGGTGATGGAGACGCATAACGAGGTGATGGAGACGCATAACGAGGTGAGACAGACGTATAACGAGGTGAGACAGACGTATAACGAGGCGAGGGAGACGTATAACGAGGCGAGGGAGACGTATAACGAGGCGAAGTAGATGTATAGATAGATAAATACACTTTACCGAATCATTTAGCAATAAATGAAATAATAAAATAAAATAAAATAAAACTAATAAAAATAATAAAATAGACTATAAAATAATAATAATAATAAATAATAAAATAGTAAAAATAAATAAATAAGGAAAATAATTATTAGTTAATAAATAAATAAATAATAAAATAAAATAAAATAAATAAAATAAAATAATAATAAATAATAAAATGAGATAAATAAAAAATAATAAAAATAAAATAAAGAATAATAAAGAAAATAAAAAATAAATAATAAAATAAGATAAATAAAATAGAATAATAGAATAGATAAAATAAAATAATAACTAAAAGCAGATCCTCCCAACCCAGACTGTGACAAGGACAGCCATTACCGACCTGACCCGACCCACCCCACCCTGTCTGATGACCTGGGGGGAGGGGCAGAGGGAGGGAGAAAGGGAGGGAGAAAGGGAGCGTGGTTGATAGAGGGAGAGAAAAGCAACATGAGGCTAGAAGAGGAAGAAGAACGGGGAATGAGAGAGAGAGAGAGAGAGAGAGAGAGAGAGAGAGAGAGAGAGACAGACAGACAGACAGACACACACACACACACACACACACACACACACACACACACACACACACACACACACACACACACACACACACACACACACACACACACACACACAGGTGGT
>NC_137048.1:766571-769071 GCF_032717465.1 Coenobita brevimanus | reverse complement strand
GTGTGTGGTGTGTTGTGTTGTGTGGTGTGTTGTGTTGTGTGGTGTGTGGTATGTTGTGTTGTGTGGTGTGGTGTGGTGTGTGGTGTGGTGTGTTGTGTGGTGTGGTGTGTGGTGTGGTATGGTGTGTGGTGTGATGTGTTGTGTTGTGTGGTGTGTCCATAGCATCTTCTGAAGGGAGAAAGTATAAGAAAAGAATATATATTAATATATGTTCCCCTGTTGCCTTTTCCTCACTTCATTTACTATCTATCTGTCTGTCTGTCTGTCTGTCTATCTACCTATCTGTCTGACTATCTATCTATCTGTGTATCTATAACCAGACGTCATAATCCCTTAAGGGGTGGCCGTTAGTCTTTGAGTTAGTTGTTTTAGGGGGAGGGGCACTAACCCTTCGCCAACCCACTTGTTGACACGTAGGGAACACGTATTGGTTTTATGGTTACCACCCAGCGTTGTAAATTAGGCTTGTCACTCAATGTAAAGTCACCTGAAAAGGAAAGGAGAGTAATAAAAAGTGACAGGAAAGATGGGGAAAATAGGAAGAGAGGAGGACAGACAGAAAAAGAATGATAAAGATGAAGGAAGAAGTTGGCAGCAATGCATCAGTAATTACAGCTCCGCTTCTACACACACACACACACACACACACACACACACACACACACAGTCATTATAACACATGGAGTTTCACTTGCATCACATCCTACAGACACCTCCTCCCTATTCGTACCACGCCATCATGAGGAAGGGATAATTCTGGCTGTCACTCTCCCTCCGAGGGCAAGATCCGGTACTGCAGTGGGTATATTTTTTTACCATACTCTTACACTGTAATTTGGCCCTAATATTTCCCCCTCTCCATCTTGAATGCTGAGTTGGCTAATTGAACACTAGAATTTGATGATAGTCACAAAGTAGTGCTCTGGGAAGGATGTAGACCCGTAGAATTGTCTTTTTTCCGCCACAGACCCCGAGAGACGAAAACCTTGGCCAAGTTAAGGTGAAAGGATTATAGCACAGAGACATATACCGGTACCAATATCCCCGACCCTCTTGGCCTTATACTAATATCGTTCAGTATGGCAATGGGTTTTATGGAGTAGGGAAGTACAGTCAAGGGGAGGAATATCGAAGTTTTAGTCGAAGAAATACGCAACTTTTACACAATGTTTGAAAAAGCTGGTTGGGTTCCGAAGATAAGATCACTGAGTTTCAAAAGTTATTGTTCACTGTCTCGTTATTTATTGTAAGGGAGTGGGTTATAATCAGCGTAACTGTCCTGTGGTGAATGAAAGCTAAATACTCCAGATCAAAATGTGCCTCCTTAACTAAAGAGAAGGCTATCTATCTCTATCTATATACCTAGGCTGCTTCCCCCAAGGAAAGGGAGGTAGCCGAGACAGGACGACTCACTCTCCATTTACTTATCCATTCAAACACATTTATTCGCATCTTAGCCCCAAAGGGGAGAACGGACAGATCCTCACCGCATCACACCGCACAAGGGTCAACTGCGCAATGCAATCAGTGACATCCACAGCAGGGCCCGACAGCAGAACTGGTTTACCCCTGCCACATCATAACAGACCCATCCCCTTACCCGCACCTGACCTGACTAGCTGATCAGACCAAATGCGGGAGAATATCCCCTCAGGGCTGCGTCATCACTTATTCATTCACAATTTCTCTCCATTTATTTCTGTCACGCACAGCCACTCTTCCTTGCTCAACAGACATCCCTCTCGCATCCAGCGCTCTCTTCACAGTGTCCATCCATCCTATTCGTGGTCTTCCTCTCAGTCTTACACCTCTCACATCAGATCTAGTTATCTTTTTCACCAATCGCAAATTACCAAAAATAAATAAATAAACCAGTACTGTATACAGTTAAACCAGTACTGTATACAGTATACCTAGTAAAGTGCCTTTGCCAGCGCGTGACGAGCGAAGGAGCGCCATGCTATCACAGTTCTCTCTGACATAAAATTATTGGCGGAACCTCCGATATTTAATTGCTAGAACTGATGCCAAAAACACAGTGTTACGACGGAAAATCTTTTAAAAATTGATTTCGTAATTGAGGCGTTCACCGATTAGAGCCGAACACTGCCCTGGAAAACTGGATTTTGCAAGGGGTTGCTACGCCTTTGTGGGTGAGTTTTTAGTTGATCACAAAATTCATCGAATGAATATATCACATGCAGAAAGAATTTACGCTGTACTTCACATACGAGCAATGTTATTGGCTTCTGCTTAGCGAGACGGTCGGGTCGGGTCGGGCCGCTCATTTCCAAACTTAACTGAGAATAAACATCCCTCGCTCGGTCGTAATAAAATAAAATAAAAGGGAAAGATGTCACCAGACTGCAGGAGTTCAAATGGAGAAATGCTTATTACAGGGCGAAATGGAAACACAGGCGTATTTTGCTCACTACAGGACGAAATGTAAACTGGCGTATTATGCTCACTACAGGGCGAAATGTAAACACAGGGGTATTAT
>NC_137048.1:756571-759071 GCF_032717465.1 Coenobita brevimanus | reverse complement strand
GGAGAGAGTGTGGAAGTAGAGACTGACCAGGAGAGTGCTTGTGCGTGAGGTGGCGTGGGAGGGGGAGAGTGAGGACGAGGTGGAGGGGTTTGGTGGAGAGGTGTGTGAGTGTTGTGAGTTGGAGGGAGGGCAGATTGATGGGATAACTGTGTTGGCTGTAGATAGATAGATAGATAGATAAATGGCCAGGTAGATATATACTTACAATCACGTTGGTACCGATGGATAGATAGATGGGCAAATAGATAGATAGATGGACCGACAGACAGGCAGAGAAAATAGATACACAGATGGACCGATAGACAGATACAGATAGATAGAAATTTTGTCCTATATATTTCTTCTGTATAAAATCCTTTTATGGCAGAAAGAACAGTTTTTAAAAATCTGTTAATAAATGTTCCCCTGTTGCCTTTGCATCATTTTATTTACCATCTATCTGTCTATCTGTCTGTCTGTCTATCTGTCTGTCTGTCTGTCTATCTATCTATCCCTCTACCTACAGCCAGACGCCATAATCCCGAAAGGGGTGCCCGTTCGTCTTTGAGTTAGTTGTTTTACGGGGAGGGGCACTAACCCTCCGCCAACCCACTTGTTGACACGTAGGGAACACGTATGGGTTGGTGATATGGTTACCACCCAGTGTTTTAAATGGTTCCCTGGCTTACAGGAAACCATTAGGCTTGTCACTCAATGTAAAGCCACCTGTAAAGGAAAGAAGAGTAATAAAAAGTGACAGGAAAGATGGGAGAAATAGGAAGAGAGGAGGACAGACACAGAAAAAGAATGATGAAGGTGAAGGAAGAAGTAGGCAGCACTGCATCAAGTGAGTGGATGATGGTAGGAAATGAGAAGAGAGGAGGACAGACAGAAAAAGAATGATAAAGGTGAAGGAAGAAGTAGGCAGCACTACATCAAGTGAGTGGATGATATTTACCATTATAAACAAAAACAGCATTGTGGTTTTGGTTCTCCAGGTGTTTAATTAAGGACAGGTGTGTTTAATTAAGACTTACCTGGCTGTGTTAATTTACATATTTATTTATCATTTATTTTTTTATTTATTAAGTATTTATTATTATTATTTATTATTTATTATTATATACTTCGAATTAGAGATCCGGAAGTTATTTTCTGTGTCATTTTTCTGTCTACCTGTGTGTGTGTATGTGTGTGTGTGTGTGTGTGTGTGTGTGTGTGTGTGTGTGTGTGGTGTGTGTGTGTGTCGGTCTCTCTCTCTCTCTCTCTCTCTCTCTCTCTCTCTCTCTCTCTCTCTCTCTCTCTTTCCTTTGAATAAGGATAATAAACATCACTGCCTGAGGGGAAAGTGAATCCAACTGAAAGTGAAATAGAAAAGAAATGGGTGAAATAGGAAAGAAAATGGTGAAATAAGAAAGAAATGGGTGAAATAAGAAAGAAATGGGTGAAATAGGAAAGAAATGGGTGAAATGGGAAAGAAATGGGTGAAATGGGAAAGAAATGGGTGAAATAGGAAAGAAATGGGTGAAATGGGAAAGAAATGGGTGAAATGGGAAAGAAATGGGTGAAATGGGAAAGAAATGGGTGAAATGGGAAAGAAATGGGTGAAATGGGAAAGAAATGGGTGAAATAGGATTAAATGGGTTGAGAAATGGGATGAAAAATTGGGTGAAATAGGAGTAAATGATATAATAAATTGAAAAGGGATGAAAAATTGGGTGAAATGGGCAGGGCAGGTTGAAATGGGTTGAGACATTGGGTAAAATTGGTTGAAAATTTTTGGCGAAATGGGTTGAAAAATAGGGTGAAATGGGCAAGATAGGCTGAAAAAGGTTGAGAAATTGGGTGTAATAGGAGAGAAACTGGGTGAAATAGGGTGAAATGGGTTAAAAGATTAGGTGAAATGGGCAAGGCAGGATGAAATGGGCAAGATAGGGTGAAATGGGTTGAAAATAATTTGAAATGGACCAGCAGAGGGTGAAATGGGTTGAGAAAGTGGGTGAAATGGGAGAGAAATAGGGTGAAATGGGCAAGATAGGGCGAAATGGGTTGAGAAATAGGTTGAAATGGACTCGCAGAGCGTGAAATGGGGTGAGAAATTAAATGAAATGGGAGAAATAGGGTGAAATGGGCAAGATAGGGTAAAATGAGTTGTGAAATGGGTTGAAACGGATCAGCAGAGAGTGAAATGGGTGAAAAATTGGGTGTAATAGGAGCGAAATAGGGTGAAATGGGCAAGATAGGGCGAAATGGGTTGAGAAATAGGTTGAAATGGACTGGCAGAGGATGAAATGGGGTGAGAAGTTAGGTGAAATGGGAGAGAAATAGGATGAAATGGACAAGATAGGGTGAAATAGGTTGTGAAATGTGTTGAAATGGACAAGGGAGGGTGAAATGGGTTGAAAAATTGGGTGAAATGGGTGAATGACATACCGTGCGACTCAAAATGAAACGTAATACTAAGAAGTGAAGGTGAATAGCGATAGATAAAAGGTGATTCATAGGTAGATAGATAGATGGA
>NC_137048.1:746571-751571 GCF_032717465.1 Coenobita brevimanus | reverse complement strand
ATGAGGGTGTTGTGGTACCGACTGCGTTATATGGGGCTGAAACATGGAATATGGGTGTAGCAGAGAGGAAAAGTTTGAATGTAATGGAGATGAGATGTCTGAGGAGTATGTGAGGAGTGACGCGTATGGATCGAGTGCGAAATGATGAAGTGCGAAGGAGAACTGGAGTTGTTCGGGAGATGGCTGGTAGAGTTGAGCAGAGGGTGTTGCAATGGTTTGGGCATATGGAGAGAATGGATAATGAGCAATTGGTGAAAAAGATAACTAGATCTGATGTGAGAGGTGTAAGACTGAGAGGAAGACCACGAATAGGATGGATGGACAGTGTGAAGAGAGCGCTGGATGCGAGAGGGATGTCTGTTGAGCAAGGAAGAGTGGCTGTGCGTGACAGAAATAAATGGAGAGAAATTGTGAATGAATAAGTGATGACGCAGCCCTGAGGGGATATTCTCCCGCATTTGGTCTGATCAGCTAGTCAGGTCAGGTGCGGGTAAGGGGGTGGGTCTGTTATGATGTGGCAGGGGTAAACCAGTTCTGCTGTCGGGCCCTGCTGTGGATGTCACTGCTTGCATTGCGCAGTTGACCCTTGTGCGGTGTGATGCGGTGAGGATCTGTCCGTTCTCCCCTTTGGGGCTAAGATGCGAATGAATGTGTTTGAATGGATGAGTAAATGGAGAGTGAGTCGTCCTGTCTCGGCTACCTCCCTTTCCTTGGGGGAAGCAGCCTAGGTATATAGATAGATAGAGATCTTCACTTGCTCTAATTCCTCCCATTTTCTCTTGCTCTAATTCCTCCCATCTTCTCTTGCTCTAATTCCTCCTATCTTCTCTTGCTCTAATTCCTCCTATCTTCTCTTACTCTAATTCCTCCTATCTTCTCTTACTCTAATTCCTCCATCTTCTCTTGCTCTAATTCCTCCATCTTCTCTTGCTCTAATTCCTCCATCTTCTCTTGCTCTAATTCCTCCATCGTCTCTTGCTCTAATTCCTCCCTTCTCTTGTTCTAATTCTTCTTATCATCTCTTGCTCTAATTCCTCCTATCTTATCTTGCTCTAATTCCTCCCATCTTCTCTTGCCCTAATTTCTCTTATCTTCTCTTGCTTTAATTCCTCTTATCATCTCTTGCTCTAATTCCTCCCATCTTCTCTTGCTCTAATTCCTCCATCTTCTCTTGCTCTAATTCCTCCTCCTTTCACTTGCTCTAATTCCTCCCATCTTCTCTTGCTCTAATTCCTCCTTTCTCTTGCTCTAATTCCTCCTTTTTTCTTGCTCTAATTCCTCCATCTTCTCTTGCTCTAATTCCTCCCATCTTCTCTTGCTCTAATTCCTCCCATCTTCTCTTGCTCTAATTCCTCCTATCTTCTCTTGCTCTAATTCCTCCTATCTTCTCTTGCTCTAATTCCTCCCATCTTCTCTTGCTCTAATTCCTCCCATCTTCTCTCACTCTAATTCCTTCCATCTTCTCTTGCTCTAATTCCTCCCATCTTCTCTTGCTCTAATTCCTCCCATCTTCTCTCACTCTAATTCCTTCCATCTTCTCTTGCTCTAATTCCTCCCATCTTCTCTTGCTCTAATTCCTCCCATCTTCTCTTGCTCTAATTCCTTCCATCTTCTCTTGCTCTAATTCCTCCCATCTTCTCTTGCTCTAATTCCTCCCATCTTCTATTGCTCTAATTCCTCCCATCCTCTCTTGCTTTCTCTTTTTATTCCAGACTCATTATCCTGCTCCATCTCCTTTATTTACATCAGTTATCATTTATTCATTCTTGCCTTGTGTCTGTGAATAAAGAAGCTTATCGTAAATTTATTGTTTATTGTCATCTCATTCTCCCTCTCCTTCTCCATTATTCCTTCCTCATTTGTGCCACACCCATTCCCTCTCTCTCTCTCTCTCTCTCTCTCGTTTTTTCATTGCATCTGTATCATCTTAATCAGCTTTCTTTACTGCTTGCCGTCCTTTTATTGCCGTTGTTATTTATTACCCGTCCCTACCCTGGAGGGGCTCGGGGACGGGTCTTGTTTTCACTTGGTTTGTCTGTCTGTCTGTCTGTTTGTTAACAACTTTACGCGAAAACTACTGGTGCAATTTTGACTATAATTACAGGGATGATGGGCTGTGACCTTCTCATCACCTGATTAATTTTATGGCCAAATTGGGCAAATGCCCAGGCTGTAGGCAAAAAAAAAAAAAAAAAAAAAAAAACTTTTTTCGCCATAACTCCATTCAAATTCGTCATATCGACATGACACCCAAACCTAAAGGTGCATCTTTCAAATCTGTATCCTATAACATGCCTTATTACATCAGGGGGTCATCCCCCAGTCAGCGGTAGGGGGGTCAATGTCAGGTGGGTCAGGCTTAAAATTTCAAGTGGGCATAAAATCGTCAATTTTCACCCGATTTACTTCAAACTTGATATGTGACATCTTTGACTAGATATCCTGTTGTGTTTATACGTCAGCACTAAAATGACTGCCGGGGATAGGTTTGCTGTGCCTTGGCAGCACTTAATGTTGCCTCTTTACTAATTACTTATTGCCCGCTTTACTTATTGCCCTTTGTACTTATTGCCCTCTTTATTGCCCACTTTATTTATTGCCATTTTTCTTCTTTTTTCCAGGGAAAATGTTAAGACAGTGGCGTGGGGACGAGGCATGAAAGGAAAGCCAGACAACTCAGCCTTAGATTAAAGGAAAGGAAAGGATAAGGAGGAAGGAGAGGCGGGGGAGGAGGAGGAGGAGGAGGAAGAGGAAACAAGGAAAAGTAGAGGAGGTTT
The DNA here is from genome assembly GCF_032717465.1 of Coenobita brevimanus. Classification (NCBI taxonomy): domain Eukaryota; kingdom Metazoa; phylum Arthropoda; class Malacostraca; order Decapoda; family Coenobitidae; genus Coenobita; species Coenobita brevimanus. The sequence continues at coordinate 748,794 of NC_137048.1, read as the reverse complement.
GAAAGTGAGAGGGAAAACTGAAATAAAAGTCCTGAAGATCCGGTAGTTGTATTGAGAAAGTGTTGTCGCCACTGGCTTTCTATCTAAGGTACGGAAATAGAAAAAAAAAAAAAAAAAAAAAAGCAGACTTCTTGATGCAGGACCAATGACGGAGAAATTTGAGTGAAAGAGAAAAAGTGAAAGATAGAATGAAGGAAGAGATAAATATTGAAATCAACTAAGGTTTTTGAGTTCACGTGGCGCTGTCCTCAGTGGCGTTGCTTTTTTTGTTTAATGCGAGGAAGAAGGAACCAAAGGCTGAGCCCGCGATAAACAGTTTAGGAGGGGGAGATGTGAGGGAGACTCCTTTGTGCTTCCTTTTCCAAAGTTGGTCCTTGAAATGCCCACCAGGTCAGTGCCAGGTCAAACAAGGTCAGCCTCAGGTCAACCAAGGTCGGCGTGAGGTCAACCAAGGTCTCTGAAAACCAGGTCGACCCACAGGAAGATCGAACTAGCGTGGTTGTCGATGGTGTGAGTCAGATAGCAGTCGTATTTAGATGCTGGAGTCAGATTTCAGTCGTATTTAAATGCTAGAGTCAGAGTTCAGTCGTATTTAAATGCTAGAGTCAGATTTCAATCGTATTTAAATGCTAGAGTCAGATTTCAGTCGTATTTCAATGCTAGAGTCAGAGTTCAGTCGTATTTAAATGCTAGAGTCAGATTTCAATCGTATTTAAATGCTAGAGTCAGATTTCAGTCGTATTTCAATGCTAGAGTCAGAGTTCAGTCGTATTTAAATGCTAGAGTCAGAGTTCAGTCGTATTTAAATGCCGGACAATTCTCTTTTTTTTTTTTTTATTGAAGGAAGAAAGAACCAAAGGCCAGGAGCCAGCAAGATTGTTCCCTCCAAGAAAAAATAAAAGCCAGGTAATAGAGCCATATTCAAGACCAGTCCACTTTGAGATGCCTGGACACACTGCGTTTGAAAGACTGGAGGTCATAGGCAGTGGGATATACAGGGTGAAGTGAACGATTGTAATAATAGTAAAATCCACTCATGGGACCCAGTCACGTAGATTAAAAGTGAACTAAGAGAAGCAGTATTCTGTCATAAATCAGTTACTTGGGTTTCAATGTTAATAGTAATATTTTTTTTTTTCATTCAAGAAAGAAGGAACCAAAGGCCAGGAGCCCGCAAACCTATCCTTCCAAGAAAAAAACAAAAACAGTACAAAAGAGAGCCAAATTCAAGATCCGTTCATTTCGAGATGCCTGGACACGCTGCGTTTGAAAGACTGGAGGCCATAGGCAGTGGGAAATACAGACGGTGAAGTGAACGATTGTAGTAATAGTAAAATCCACTCATGGGACCCAGTCACGTAGATTACAAGTGAAATAAGCAGTGTTCCATCACAAACCAGTTACTTGGATTTCATTGTTAATAGTAGTAGTTTTTTTTATGCAAGAAAGAAGGAACCAAAGGCCAGGAGCCAGCAAACCGTTCCTTCCAAGAAAAAACAAAAACAGTACAAATGAGAGCCAAATTCAAGATCCGTTCATTTCGAGATGCCTGGACACACCGCGTTTGAAAGACTAGAGATCATACGAAGTAGGAAATAAAGCCAGAGGGAGACAGTTCCAGAGTTGACCTGTTGCATAAGTGAAGGACTGGGAGTAACGGTTAACTCTTGCATTATTGCAGTAAAGCCCAAAGAAAAGATCCAGTCACTTAGAAGCTACATTAGGTGCATGCAGGGAAATTCATGAAGAAAAAAGTGTTTAGTGTATTCCTGATAGTACTGCAAGAACCCCACAGGAAATCCCAAGAAAAAATTAAAGAAAACTGGAAAAAATCTAGTCGCTTGGAACTTGGGTAAGGTAAATACAGGAAGTGCTGCTGAGACAGGAGGAAGAGTTACATGCATCCTGAGTGCTGTGAACCCCAGTAGAGAAATCCAGGCTAATGAAATATTGAAATGGATTGACGGTACAGGGAAAGGCAGCTCTGGAAGCTGAAGAAAGATTAATAATTAGACACCGGCTTTGAAGAGTGAATGACCAAAATGATGAAGAAGACAGGACGTTTGTTAGGGTGGACCTGACCGGGGCTAAACACACCATGACCTTCCTTGACACAGTAAGGAACAGCACGGAGGTCAGGCAAGGTCAGGGCATCTTAGGGGCACTGCTCCGCTCTGTTGGAGGAGTAGCTGCAGGAGGAGGGAGGCAGGAGGAAGTGAAGGA
>NC_137048.1:734071-744071 GCF_032717465.1 Coenobita brevimanus | reverse complement strand
ACTATTACTACTACTACTACTATTACTACTACTACTACTACTATTACTACTACTACTACTACTACTACTACTACCATTACTACTACTACTACTACTACTACTACCACCACCACCACTACTACTACTACTACTACTACTACCACCACCACCACCATCACCACCACTACTACTACTACTACTACTACCACTACTACTACTACTACTACCACTACTACTACTACTTTTTTTTTTTTTTATAAATCACCTCCATCCATTGGTGAATTATATTGTGAAGATCCAAACCAACCTTGCTAATACAGTTCACCATTTGGAGTTGTAATGTGAAGGCTAACACTAACCCTCATATTACAATCCGTTGGCCCCAAGCACGCCAACGGCTGTGCTGACCAACCATCTACTATTACTATTATTATTATTACTTTATTTATTTTTATTGATATTACAGTGTAAATAAAGACATTAAACTATTGGAGTCGCTGGTCTATGCGACTCTCGACCACTGTAGCTTCGTAATCCATACCCGCCAGAGAGACAGGCCTGAGGGCTGATGATCTTGTGCCCCTGAGACACAGCAGAGCAGACCTCACGAGGGAGAATGACAGTCGACATCTCATCCAGGCCATAACAGAACTCTGGGGTTGACGTTTCTTCTCAGAGAGAACCTCTGCCAGTCTCGAATAGAATCTCACTACTACTACTACTACTACTATTATTGTTATTATTATTATTATCATTATTATTATTATTATTATTATTATTATTATTATACCTACTACCAGCACTACTACTACCACTTCTGCCATCATCGCTGTTATCTTGGCCACATACAAGGTATATACAATCGGCCAGCCACTGCCACAACATAAGCCTACCATTGGCCAACCATGAAGCAATTGAGAAAGATAACAGTAATACAGCTTCCTGTATATAGAATTCTCTCTTGGCCGAATAACATCAAGTTTTGGCTGGGAATGTTGTGTGTGTGTGTGTGTGTGTGTGTGTGTGTGTGTGTGTGTGTGTGTGTGTGTGTGTGTGTGTGTGTGTGTGTGTGTGTTCATTCATCTATTTATCCTTCCATGTGTGTGAGTGTGTGCGTGAGAGAGAGAGAGAGAGAGAGAGAGAGAGAGAGAGAGAGAGAGAGAGAGCACTGCCATCCATCCATTAGACTCAGAAGATAAAGTTACTGATCAAAGGAGTCGAGGTGAGGGGAAGGTGGAGGGGAGGAAGAGGGGAAGAGAACAGAAGAGGCAGAGGTAGGAGAGAGAGAGAGAGAGAGAGAGAGAGAGAGAGAGAGAGAGAGAGAGGAGGGGGTTGAGGAGGGGAGGGTCAGGGAGTGGAGGGGACAAGATACACTCTCTAGGGCATACTCCTGTCCTTTTAACTTGGCCTAAACTTACCCTCTCTCCATCTTGAATACACAGAACAGTAGATTAGCACTAGAAAATGATGCTAGTAACGAAGAAGTGCTGTGGAGAGGATGTGCAACCATAACATTGCCTTTACTGAGTTACGAGAAATAGCGTTGATAAAGACTATACACCGCAACACAACCCGCCCCACTCAATACTAAATATATTAAATCCGGGTTGGCAGACGGCTCTCAGACATGCCTCAGACGCCACGTTGTAAACACAGCTGGAAGGGGTAGGGATGTGACGGGGGTAAGGATGTGACGAGGTAGGGATGTGACGGGGTAGGGATGTGACGGGGGTAGGGATGTGACGAGGTAGAGATATGACGGGGTATGGATGTGACGGGGTAGAGATGTGGCGGAGGTAGGGACATGACGTGGGTAGGGACGTGACGGGGGTAGGGACGTGACGGGCGTAGGGATGTGACGGGGGTAGGGATGTGACGGGGGTAGGGATGTGACGGGGTAGGGATGTGACGGTGGTAGGGATGTGACGGGGCAAGGATGTGACGGGGTAGGGATTTGACGGGGGTAGGGATGTGACGGGGTTAGGGATGTGATGGGAGTAGGGATGTGACGGGGTTGGGATGTGACAGGGTAGAGATGTGACGGGGTAGGGATGTGACGGTGGTAGGGATGTGACGGGGTAGGGATGTGACGGTGGTAGGGATGTGACGGGGCAGGGATGTGACGGGGTAGGGATTTAACGGGGGTAGGGATGTGACGGGGTTAGGGATGGGACGGGCGTAGGGATGTGACGGGGTAGAGATGTGACAGGGTAGAGATGTGACGGGGTAGGGATGTGACGGTGGTAGGGATGTGACGGGGTAAAGATATCACGAAAGACAGATGTGACGGGATCTCTCTCTCTCTCTCTCTCTCTCTCTCTCTCAGTTTCACAATATTCCCTTCCCCATCCATCAATCTCAAATTCCTCCCCTCCCTTCCTTCCTCCCTCCCTCCCCCTCCCTCTCTTTTCCCTCCCTCCCCCTCCTCTTTTCCCTCCTTCCCCCTCCTTTTTTCCCTCCCTCCCCCTCCTCTTTTCCCTTCCTCCTCCCCCTCCTCTCTTCCCTCCCTCCTCTCCCTCCTGTCTCCTTCCCTCCCTTCTTTCCTCCCTAAATCTCTCTCCTCAAACAACCATTATTTTTTGTTGTCTGTCTCTTTAGGGTGTCTATCTATCCATCTTTCTATCTACATATCTGTCTATACACACACACACACACACACACACACACACACACACACACACACACACACACACACACCAATCACTACCCCCCTCCACACACACCACACCCTACCACACTGCTCCACCACACACCACCACACCAGTCACTACCCTACACCACATCACATCACACATCATTAAAACTAAGCCAGTACTGGGTAGTTAAGGAAGCTCCCTAACACCTTTTCCGTAGCGATTTGTTTTGTTTATTGCACCATACTGTCCTCTTCTGTGTTACATAAATCCTTCCAAAATCGCCATACTCTGCATAAATAACGTACACAAGGATATTAACCAGCCATATGCAAAAATAAATCGCTAAGGGAGAGATGTTAGGGAGCTTCCTTACCCGACAGGAATACGAACCCAGCTCCCTAACACCTCTTCCTTAGCGATTTATTTTTCGATATGGCTGGTTAGTATCCTTTTGTACGTTTTATTTGTGCAGAGTATGGCGATGATTGAAGGATTTATGCAGCACAGCCTTGGACAGTAAGGTGTAATAAACAAAACAAATCGCTTAGGAAAAGGTGTTAGGGAGATAAGAACATCCTCAGCAGATAAGAATGTAAAAATATGAATGATTTTCTTTTGGTTGAGTTAGTAAATGTGTTTGTTGGAACGAGGGAGGGAAGGAGGAAGGAGGGAAGGAAGGGAGAAATGATGGAAGGGAGAATTGAATGAATGAATGGAGAAATGAATGAATGAAGGAAGGAGGGGAGAAATTATGGAAGGAAGGGAGAACTGAATGAATGAATGAAGGGAGAAATGAATGAATGAAGGAAGGAAGGGAGAATTGAATGAATGAATGAAGGAAGGGAGAAATGAATGGATAAATATGTGAATGAATGAAGGAAAGAATCAAGGGAAAAATGAAGCCATGAGTGAAGAAAAGAAGGAAAAAAGGAAATGAATGAAGGAAAGAAACGTAGATGAATGATTAGCTGTGCAGGTTGAGAGAGAGAGACAGAGAGAAACTAAAACAAACCTTGGGCAATATTTAATCAGCCTCAATAACGGCTCTCTGTCTCTGTCTCTCTCTCTCTCTCTGTCTCTGTCTCTCTCTCTCTCTGTCTCTCTCTCTCTCTCCCCGTACCACCAAAACCACATTTCGGCTTCCATCCGGCTTTGTTGGTCTTCAGGGTGACTGTTATTGAGAGAGAGAGAGAGAGAGAGAGAGAGAGAGAGAGAGAAATGTGTGCAGGTAGGGGCCGAAGCTATACAAAGCCGGCCTCTCCAAACTTCATATAAACAAACCAGGGAATTAGTGAAGGAAGAATTGGATGACTGGAAGGGAATGAGGGAGGCAACGAGGAAGAAGAAAGGGAGGGAAGGAGGAAAGAAGGAGAGGAGAAGGAAAGAGGTAAGGAAAGAAGGATGGGAGGAGGAAAGAGGGAAGGAGAGAAGGAGGAGGGAAGGAGGGAGAGAATGTAGGGAAGGAAGGTTCTGGGTAGGAGCCGGGATGGTGCCAAGCCAGACCCTCCAGACTTGAAGTAAAGGAAAGAAGATTGATGTGGGAAGGAAGGGAGGGAGGAAGGAAGGAGGGAAGGAAGGAAAGAAGGAAGGAAAGAGGGAGGGAAGGAAGAAAGGAAAGGAGAAGTCTGTAGAGAGAGAAAGGAAGAGGGAGGAAAAGGAAGGAAAGAGGGAGGAACTGAAGGAGGAAGAGGGAGAGTAATAAAGAATGGATTAAGAAGGAAGAAATGAGGAGAAGGGAAGGGAATGGACACACACACACACACACACACACACACACACACACACACACACACACACACACACACACACACACACACACACACACACACACACACACACACACACACAGAAACTCCTACTCTGAATTCCACAGCGACGCATACGAAAAAACCGTTCAGAAAAAGTTATAATTTTAATTTTGGGGAGCTACCGTAACACCTCTTCCCCAGCGACTTATCCTACACGGCACACTACATAATCCCGCTGTATTATAGAAGAAAATATTCAGAGTTATACACAGAATATTCAGAGTTATTCACAGAATATTCAGAGTTAAACACAGACTATTTAGAGTTATGCGCAGAATGAGTTGCTTAGGAAAAAGTGTTAAGAAGTCCCTTGCAACACAATGGCTCTCTTTCTCTCCAGTTAAGGAAGCTCCCTAACACGTCTTCCTTAGCGATTTAGTTTTGGATATGGCTGGTTAATATCCTTTTGTACATTATTTATGCAAAGTATGGCTATGTGGAGAGGATGGAGTGAGAGACTGACGAGGAGAGTGTATGTGAGTGAGGTAGAGGGGGGGAGAGGGAGGTGGAGGCCAAGGATGAGATGGAGGGATGGAGTGGAGAGGTATATGAGAGAGGGGGGTGTGAGTTGGAAGCAGGGCAGTGAAATGGCGGGGGACAGGGCGACATGGAGGCGATTTGTTTGTGGCCACCCCTTACGGGATTAAGGCTTCTGGCAATAAATAGATAGATGGCATTGTTGGAAGGATTTAAATAACACGGAAGAGGATAACCAAAATAAATCGCTTAGGAAGAGGTGTTAGGGAGCTTCCTTATGCAACGGGATGGCGGTTCTAAAATATTTCTCTGATTTTCGTCCTTGGCCACAGAAACAGCCATTGTTGCAGCGCCGTCTGAAGAAAATTGACAACTGGCGAAATACACTGAAATCCCTATCTGTGTTAATGGCTGTTGCAGATGGCTTCGTTCTTTACCCCTATGTATTGGTCAGACTTTGGGAGGAGGCCTGTGTGTGTGTGTATGGTTGTGTCCCTGTTTATTATTATTATTATTATTATTATTATTGTTGTTATTATTATTATTATTATTTTTTTTATTATTATTATTATTATTATTATTATTATTATTGTTATTATTATTATTGTTGTTATTGTTGTTGTTATTATTATTATTATTATTATTGTTATTATTATTATTATTATTATTATTATTATTATTATTATTGTTTTTGTTATTATTATTATTATTTTATTTTATTCTTCTATTATTATTATTATTATTATTATTATTATTATTATGCAATTTACCGGTGCGAGAGAGAGATAGAGAGAGAGAGAGAGAGGGGGGAGGGAGAGAAAGAGAGAGACAGAGAGAGAATGAAAATCTGTGTGTGTGTGTGTGTGTGTGTGTGTGTGTGTGTGTGTGTGTGTGATAAATACAAACTTTAGGCTTTACGTGAAAAAACTTAAGGATTTTTAATTTAATCAAAAACTTATTTGTGGTCGGGGTGCTGATTTCTGAGAGAGAGAGAGAGAGAGAGAGCCTGTGGTGGAGGCAGCCTTTATCTCACTCACCGCCCACATCTTCCATTAGATTAAAAACGTCTCTCTCTCTCTCTCTCTCTCTCTCTCTCTCTCTCTCTCTCTTTCTCTCAGCTATAAATCGTCACCAGACACTAATTTCTGTACTTCCTCAATTATTTTTTCTTTAAATGAGAGAGAGAGAGAGAGAGAGAGAGAGAGAGAGAGAGAGAGAGAGAGAGAGAGAGAGAGAGAACCTTAAAACAACAGGACACCAAGTAATCCAGTCATTCCCAACTCAACGTCAGAGCTTTAGAGGCTCCCTAACACCTCTTCCTTAGCGATTTATTTTTGGATACAACTAGTTAATATAAGTTTTTGTGTTGTTTAAGAAGTCTATGATAATGACGAGAGAGCGAGCGAAGCGAGCGAGCGATGTTTATTCTAAGTTACGTTTGATAGTAAGAGGCCCAGCCCGACGCACACACACACACACAGGGATGACAATTTTAGATGTGGGCAATTGTTGACTCTGGTGGGGGGGGGGGGGTTCCTCCATCTGGCTTCAGGCAAAAACTTTCTCGTGTGCCGACCACCGTGTCCCTGGGGGGGTCCGCTGCGGGGCCACATCCAGCATTTTTGGTCTTTTACAGTACGCCTGGACCAACCTTCTTGTGTTTCGGTCTCCGGGGTGTGGCAGTCTCTCCACATTTCGTTTCGTGTCGTTTCGTTTCTAAAGCCTCCCTATTCAGTCCCTTGTCCTTGAGGTCACACTCAATGACCTCGTCCCAGGTTTTTTTCGGTCTGCCTCTCGCAACTCTCCCCCCAACATTCACACCTCTCACCCTTCACACCCAGTTGTCATCCCCCATCCTCTCCACATGCCCAAACCATCTCAGTCCACCCCTCCTCATCACAACACCAATACACTCCAGTCCCATCCTTCCTCCCAAACCATCTCAATCTACCCCTCCTCATCAAAACACCACCATACTCCAGTCCCATCCTTCCCCTCAACTCTTCCATCATAAACCCAGCCATCCCAGGCCTCACACTCAGGGACGCACTGCACATCCGACTATTTACCGTCATTTCTGTACATTTGAGCCTACGAATATCCTCGTCCATTACATTTGCTGTTTAAACTGTCTAACACACCTCTCTGCTGGTGCTGTCAGTCCCTCATAGTAATAACTGACCAATTCCGGAGCTGTCTTTCTCTCCCACCGCCTATGACCTCCAGTGTTTGAAGTGCAGTCTTTCTAGGCAGCTCCTAATGACCTAATCTTAATTTCACTCCCTGGCTGGTTCAGTATCACATTAAAAACAACAAGCTTTGTAGTCGCAAAGCCTTGGGTTCTTCCTTTTCCGAATAAAAAAGATCCATCTCATAATACAAGCACTGCGGACATAAACAGTGATCCAGCCTGTGCGATAAATAACAAAAATGAGAAAGTATTTGTGGAAAAGGGGCGGCATTTCTCGTGTAATTAGGAAGCTTACTAACACATTTTCCTTAGCGATTTATTATCGGATATGGCTGGTTAATAATCTATCTGTCTATCTATCTATTGCCAGACGCCTTAATCCCGTAAGGGGTGGCCACAAACAAATCGCCTCCATGTCGCCCTGTCCCCCGCCATTTCACTGCCCTGCTCCCAGCTCACACCCCCTCTTTCATATACCTCTCCACTCCATCCCTCCATCTCAACCTTGGCCTCCCCCTCCCTCTTCCCCCCTGCACCTCACTCACATACACTCTCCTCGTCAGTCTCTCACTTTCCATCCCCTCCACATGGCGATGTCACAATTATTACAGTAACGCAGAAGAGGACGCCGAAGTGTAAAAAGCAAACTAAATCGCTAAGGAAGAGGTGTTAGGGAGCTTCCTCTTGTCTGCGAATGTCAGGACTTAACAGATGCCATTGACCTGGTGACTGACGGTTGGCCGGGAGTGTTATTGGTTTATTATTATTATTATTATTATTATTATTATTATTATTATTATTGTTATTTTTATTGTTGTTGTTGTTATTATTATTATTATTATTATTATTATTATTATTATTTTTATTATTATTGTTGTTGTTACAGGTATTATTATTATTATTATTATTATTATTATTATTATTATTGTTGTTGTTGTTATTATTATTATTATTATTATTATTATTATTATTATTATTATTGTTGTTGTTGTTGTTACAGGTATTATTATTATTATTATTATTATTATTATTATTTTTATTGTTGTTGTTATTATTATTATTATTATTATTGTTTTGTTGTTACAGGTATTATTATTATTATTATTATTATTATTATTATTATTGTTATTATTATTATTATTATTATTATTGTTATTATTATTATTATTATTATTATTGTTATTATTATTATTATTATTATTATTATTATCATTATTACACCCGCACTCCCAAAATGAGTGTTTATGTTTTTATTCCAGTTTTTATTCCACCTTTATTTGGAAGGGTTAGGGGTCAGCCAAGGGAAGATATGATGCCTGTTGTTAGGGCAGTTGGTCGGAGGTCAAGGTCACAGAGAAAGTCAAACATTAATCATGAGGGTCAGCCTAAACAGCCTTTGCCCAATTTAGAGAGACTAACTAGGAGAGTGTATATGAGCGAGGTGGAGGGAGGGAGAGAGAGAGGGAGACCGAGGATGAGATGGAGGGATGGGGTAGAGAGGTATATGAGAGAGGGGGATGTGAGTTGGGGGATGGAGAGTGAGAGACTAACTAGGAGAGGGTATGTGAGTGAGGTGGAGGGGAGGAGAAGGAAGGGAAGGCCGAGGATGAGATGGAGGGATGGAGTAGAGAGGTATATGGGTGAGGGGGATGTGAGTTGGGGGGATGGATAGTGAGAAACTAACTAGGAGAGTGCGTGTGAGTGAGGTAGAGGAGGGGGGAGAGGGAGAGGGAGACCGAGGATGATATGGAGAGATGAATTGGAGAGGTATATGAGAGAGGGGATGTAGGTTTGGGGGAGGGCAGTGAAACGGCAGGGGACAGGGCGACATGGAGGCGATTTGTTTGTGGTCACCCCTTACTGGATTAAGGCGTCTGACTATAGATAGATAGATAGACTGATTGATCTTACGTAAGCCAAAGCTAGTGGAAGGGTTAAGGCTCAGGCAAGGATGCAATAATAATTCTTTTTTGAGGGCAATCAGTCGAAGGTTAGGGCCCATATGCTTGGTGGTTATGGAAACTCCCTAACACCTCTCCCTTACCGATTTATTCTTCTATATGGCAGGCTAGTATCGAATGTACGCTACTTATGCAGATTATGGTGATACTGGAATGGTTCAGGTGACCCCAAAGAGGACGGCAAGGTGCACTAAGGTAAATAAATCGCATGGGAAGAGGTGTTAGGGAGCTTCCCAACGAAGCCAGTTGGTGGACGCGGGTATTGCACAATCACCGTTTATTCTTCCTTATATATAGTTTAATTATTTTCTTATTAACTACATTATCTATTTATTTATTGATTTATTTAGAATGTTAATAATATGTATCACTTTGTGCTTCTCCTTCTTCCTAAATTACTCTCTCTCTCTCTCTCTCTCTCTCTCTCTCTCTCTCTCTCTCTCTCTCTCTCTCTCTCTCTCATCTACATGCAAACATAGTGGTAAAATTAGAGTGAGAGTTGACTGTGGCCGGGGAAAAGGTGTGTGTGTGTGTGTGTGTGTGTGTTAGAGGGAGAGAGAGAGAGAGAGAGAAGGGGGTATGGGGCACTCTATCACTCAGGCCAAACCCAGTCCTTCTCACACATTGTCTGGCTCACTCTCTTGTTGTTATTCTCTGGGTCTCGCTTCAGTCAAAAATAAATCAATAATAAATCTAATAACTGGACACAAGAGAATGGCCGTCTTTGTGTAAATCTTGGGCGTCTGGTTTATAATTCTATCTATCTATCTATCTGTACCAGTCAATATGTCTATCTGTCTATCTATCTCTCTGTCTATAGCCAGACGCCATAATCCCGTAAGGGGTGGCCGTTTGTCTTTGAGTTAGTTGTTTTACGGGGAGGGGCACTAACCCTCCACCAACCCACTTGTTGACACGTAGGGAACACGTATGGGTTGGTTATATGGT
>NC_137048.1:719071-731571 GCF_032717465.1 Coenobita brevimanus | reverse complement strand
CTGGGTAAATTCTGGGTAAATTCTGTGTAAATTCTGGGTAAATTCTGGGTGTAAATTCTGTGTAAATTCTGGGTGTAAATTCTGGGTAAATTCTGGGTGTAAATTCTGGGTAAATTCTGGGTGTAAATTCTGGATGTAAATTCTGGATGTAAATTCTGGGTGTAAATTTAGGTGTAAATTCTTGGCTGAAGGATGGACTTGTATTTTGATTATTAAGGCCTTTATGTTGGAGGGGGTAGGGTGACGGTGAGGGGGTAGGGTGGGGGAGTAGGGTGCGGGTGAGGGGATAGGGTGAATGTGAGGGTGTAGGGTGAGGGTAAGGGGGTGAGGATGTGGGTGAGGGTGAGGGGGTAGGGTGGGGGTGAGGGGATAGGGTGAGGGTAAGGGGGTGAGGATGTGGGTGAGGGTGAGGGGGTTGGGTGGGGGTGAGGGGATAGGGTGAGGGGGTAGGGTGAGGGTGAGGGTAAGGGGGTAGGATGAGGGTGAGGGTGAGGATGAGCGGGAGGGGATATGGTGAGGAGGCTGGGTGACGGTGAGGGTGACGATGAGGGTCGGGATGGGGGTGAGGGTGAGGGTGAAGGTGGAGGTGACGGTGAGGGTGGGGGTAGGGCGGGGGTGTAGGGTGAGGGTGAGGGGGTAGGGTAGAGGGTGAGGGGGAATGTAAAGGTAAGGAGAAGCCCCATTCTTGTTATTTTATTTTTATTTATATTTTTACAATTTCTGTATGGTGAAGGCGATAAATAAATGACCGTCTGAGATGTTACCTTTCTTCTCCTTCACACACCGTCCTTTGGGAGAGAGTGGCCGCTGTATTAATGCTCTGCTTGACCTTATTAGAGCTATCTCCCTCTCTCTAATTCATTCTCTCCATTTTCAACAGCACAACCACTGTCATCATCGCCTTGATCAAACCAGACCTAATCGACATCTCTTATTCCATATAGTCTCTCTCATTCCCTCATTCGATCTAACTCTAGCTTTAATTGGGAACTTTCAGCGCGTCGTCGCTACCGAATTCAGTCTAGGCAGCTCTTTCCCAGTTACTATGCATGTAATATTTGTGGGTTATTTTTACTCCCTTGTCAAACTGTGAGATATAGTAATGGCATATATCATTGAGAATAATCAAACACTACTTAGAAAACTCATAACCAATATGAATGATCTTTTTAATTTGTGCAATTTCATGAGTTACGATGGTAGACTCGCTTCTTAAATGTTAGTACTTCACAAATTCTCTTTGCATAAATGCTATTTTGATTGTTGGCTATTGTAGCTGATCCCATACATACATGAAGTCCCGATCATTATTCATTCTTAACACCGATTTTCGACATGACAGTCATTGTCTTACCTGTAATTTATTAGTTTGTAAATTTTACCTCTTAACATTTCTCCAATACACTCGCGCATGCGCACCGGAGGGACAGTCCCGGATTTGAAAAGAGGCCACCGAGAGTGTTTACAAAAACAAACGAAGGCTAAACATGGCTGAAGAAGTAGAATGTGGTTGGCGAAGGGTAAGGCTCTTAATGTGCTGCTACCTAACGTGTACAGGAAACCATTTGGCTTGTTACTCAGTGTAAAGTCACCCAAGGACAGAAGGAAGAGGAAAGAATGAAGGAAAGATAGATAGAAGAGGGAATGGAGTCACCCGTAGACAAAAGGACGAGGAAGGAATGAAGTAAAGAACGACAGAGGAGGAGGGAAAGAGAGAAGGAAGGAGGAAAGGAAAGGATAGACACCCGAGAGCAGCACTGCATGCTGTTACCTAATAAATGCTGAATACTGTTTTCTGTGATAAAAGTGTTTTCTTATCCATTTTTTCATAAACTCTTACCATTGTGACCACACAATTATTTTGCAGTTACTACAGTTTCTACATTTCTTATTCCTAGCTACCTGTTAACCTGTAAGTGCATACTCCCAAGAAAATACACATTCAGACTGGAACAAACTGCCTTCCCGGTGGCATGTGTAATATAGAGAAGTCGTACCAAGTCTTCCGTGCCATTTAGAATCATGTATGTTCCTTCAATTTTTGGAAGGGATGGTATAATAAATCATAAAACGTGTACCAAATGATCAGGTAAGCCTCTGAGCCTCTGAAAGAGAAAGTGATGTCAGAAGTCTAACTTTTTCAGTCCGATGATATAGTTTTATTCTTGCTGCCAAACGATTTACCATTTAGAGTACTCATACTGAAAGGGGTTAATGAAGCTGTATCATCCAGTTCAGTCTCTCCTGAGCTGAACAAAGTCGTCGGAATAAAGAATAAAATTATATACGTCCTCATAGTGAAGAAAGTAACACGCTCATGTAGTTGCACTACGCTAACTTGTAATTGTCTTTTTTGTATCCTCATTGTATAAATCAAGGTACATCATGCGAATCATGCAAATATTGGACTTCAAAACCTTGGTTAATCGCCTTAATGGTCTAGTAAATGAACCGTGTACACATCCACCTTCACCGAAAGCTAGCGAAAAGTGAGCTATGTTTTATCCCGCCATGGGGACGGTCGCCTATGGCGTATGGAAACAGATGTCAAGTGGCGGTATTTGGCAAATATTAAATTTCAGAAAACTGAGTCAATGACAGGCTTCAAGAAAGCACTATTCTTACTCAAAAAGACGATACGAATATAGCTATGAAAGCCAATTCCACTGAACTCATCGGTAACAACGAAATGACTGTGTATGAGGGATTGCCGGATGGAAGCTCAATGTACGCATGTACATAATAGCCAGTCAAAAGTATTCATTCATGGGCATGATATTTTTTATCAACGAGTATTTTAGTGACTTTAATGGTCTATAGTGTTACTAACTCTTGTAAGTTTATCCAGACATAAAGAATAGTCACAATAGTTATGTTACTTTTCTAGGTCTGGACTGAAATAGGGCTCACCAGCTAGGTAGCAGACGACACCTGAAAGTCCCTCATTAGATACTTCACCAGATCCTGTTTCAGAAATCTGCCACTAGGTTCGCTTCCGTCGCCCAGCTCTGATGCGGGGTAGGCATTGAAAAAGTAGCCAGTGCTTAATTTCTTTTTAATTTTGACACAAAGTAAAACAACTCAAAACGTATTTTACTCATCAAATTACCCAGATGGCATGATATGCTACAAAGCAAATACAATATGGGAGCCCTTTGATTATTATATAATGTATTATAAGTGTCATTTTGTAAACTCCGTTTGCGTTAGTTTAATCATCTCTGTAAGCATAACATAGAGACAAAACTTAGGCAATTTTACTAGAACCATCCATAAAGCAAGTTAACAGTGATTAAAATATTTGTCATTCGTTAGTATCCACAAAAGAAAATAGATGTGTAGCCGCATATTTAGCAACACCGTTCGATATGCCGCCCTGCCTGACGTATGACTTTTCCTAACAATACGGACCTGTTGGACGTCTTGGTCATCTTAGTAACCAAAGTCTGATACAAATAATTCTTTTAAATGTTTCCCTGACTCCATTGCACAGTTTAGTAAGTTTAAACTTCAACTCCTCGTACTCTGTTATGGTTATAGTGTCGTACCGCACTGCCGTTTGTTTGGATTAATATGGCTGATTCACCAACTAAGCAATCGTTCAGTACATTATTTTCAGTGGAACAGCTTACTTCTTTAAAACATGCTAAAACACACACATCAGAAGTCCTGAAGGTAATCTCCTTCTACTGACTGCACACGATTTATTCAAATATATGTAAATAGACAGCACACTATTCTGGTCCCCAAGCTAAGGTTCTCTGAAAGCCTGGTTATTCTTTCTTTACAGGTATATTTATATGTGCTTGATTGAATAGGAAAAAATATCCCTATAAATAATAATATTATTATAAACTTACTATTAGGTACAATTTCACAGGTCTTTAAAACCCCGCAAAAATATTTAATCGAGGCTGGGCAACGGTAGACCACCTGGTGGCAGTACTCTGAAACAGAGTTTGGCGAAGCCTCTATTTGTCTCTCTGTCTCACTCTCTCACTCCATCTAACTGTCTCTCACTCCATCTAACTCTTAGCTTTGTCTCTCCGTCTCTCCAGGTGCACAACGCCACTGCTGTGTTCATCGTCAACTTAACCCTGTCAGACCTGATGCTGGGAGTGTTCAACCTGCCCCTGGCCGCCTCACTGTTCGTGCACCGCGCCTGGGTACACACGGGCTTCCTGTGCATGCTGTTCCCCTTCCTTCGCTACGGACTGGTGGCCGTGTCCGTCTTTACCGTCCTGGCCATCACCATCAACAGATACGTCATGATCGCACACCCGAGCCTCTATCACAGGTTAGTAAGGGCAGACGTTTGATTTATTGATTTCCCCTTCCTTTTGTCTTGTAGATTAGTTACATTAGTCACAACCTACCCTGTTGCAGAGGACCTGGTACTGGAGAGGACGCCTTCACGTGGTGGCACCGATACGAACGGTCGGAGGGACTACCCAGTTATACAAACGCCCCTCAGTTTCCCTCCTATCATCTGAAAAGTGGGTGGTGGGGTGTGGAACAAGGGAAACTAAGACCTGCAGCCCACCGCGTGTACGCCCAGATGATCCTGTAGCCACAACAACAACAACAACAATAGAAAACATTAGGTTCAAAGCTTTTCCTTAACTCCATCAGCCCGAGGACGTTGTATTTTATTATCCCTACAACCATTAACTTTTTTCTTTATTCGCTTAAGGTACTAGAGTGAGGTGCAGTATTAAGAGACTAGAGTGAGTTAGGTGCAGTATTAAGGCACTAGAGTGAGTTAGGTGCAGTATTAAGGCACTAGAGTGAGTTAGGTGCAGTATTAAGGCACTAGAGTGAGTGAGGTGCAGTATTAAGGCACTAGAGTGAGTTAGGTGCAGTATTAAGGCACTAGAGTGAGTTAGGTGCAGTATTAAGGCACTAGAGTGAGTTAGGTGCAGTATTAAGGCACTAGAGTGAGTTAGGTGCAGTATTAAGGCACTAGAGTGAGTTAGGTGGAAGTTAGGTGCAGTATTAAGGCAATAGAGTGAGTTAGGTGCAGTATTAAGGCACTAGAGTGAGTTAGGTGCAGTATTAAGGCACCAGAGTGAGTTAGGTGCAGTATTAAGGCACTAGAGTGAGTTAGGTGCAGTATTAAGGCACGAGTGAGTTAGGTGCAGTATTAAGGCACTAGAGTGAGTTAGGTGCAGTATTAAGGCACTAGAGTGAGTGAGGTGCAGTATTAAGGCACTAGAGTGAGTTAGGTGCAGTATTAAGGCACTAGAGTGAGTTAGGTGCAGTATTAAGGCACTAGAGTGAGTTAGGTGGAAGTTAGGTGCAGTATTAAGGCACCAGAGTGAGTTAGGTGCAGTATTAAGGCACCAGAGTGAGTTAGGTGCAGTATTAAGGCACCAGAGTGAGTTTTCCTAAGCGATTCATTTTGTTCTTTACACCTCACTTTCCTCTTCTGTGTTACGTAAGTCCTTCCAATATCGCCTTACTCATCATAAATAAAGCACAATAGGATATTAACCAGTCATATTCAGTAATAAATCGCCGAGGAAGAGGTGTTAGGGAGCTTCCTTAACAGACAAGAATACGAGCACAAGTTGTTGTTGTTATATATACGTGAAGCGGTGGAGTGTAGCTTAAACTCACCCATCCCCTGCTGTACACCATCGTCCTTTCGGGGGATAGGGAGAGAGTTGAGGGACGTGTGTATAACTAGGCAGAGGACTCCCCGCCCCCCCTGGTACACCAGTGCCACCATGTGAAGGTGACCCTTTCCAATTAGGCTAGAACAGTATAACAAAGACCACTTCCATCACTGACACCCTCACCTGTTTATAATGACTAATCTCAGCAGGAAACAGTTTATAATGACTAATCTCAGCAGGAAACAGTTTATAATGACTAATCTCAGCAGGAAACACTTTAGAATGACTAATCTCAGCAGGAAACAGTTTAGAATGACTAATCTCAGCAGGAAACAGTTTAGAATGACTAATCTCAGCAGGAAACAGTTTAGAATGACTAATCTCAGCAGGAAACAGTTTAGAATGACTAATCTCAGCAGGAAACAGTTTAGAATGACTAATCTCAGCAGGAAACAGTTTAGAATGACTAATCTCAGCAGGAAACAGTTTAGAATGACTAATCTCAGCAGGAAACAGTTTAGAATGACTAATCTCAGCAGGAAACAGTTTAGAATGGCTAATCTCAGCAGGAAACAGTTTAGAATGACTAATCTCAGCAGGAAACAGTTTAGAATGACTAATCTCAGCAGGAAACAGTTTAGAATGACTAATCTCAGCAGGAAACAGTTTAGAATGGCTAATCTCAGCAGGAAACAGTTTAGAATGACTAATCTCAGCAGGAAACAGTTTAGAATGACTAATCTCAGCAGGAAACAGTTTAGAATGACTAATCTCAGCAGGAAACAGTTTAGAATGACTAATCTCAGCAGGAAACAGTTTAGAATGACTAATCTCAGCAGGAAACAGTTTAGAATGACTAATCTCAGCAGGAAACAGTTTAGAATGACTAATCTCAGCAGGAAACAGTTTAGAATGACTAATCTCAGCAGGAAACAGTTTAGAATGACTAATCTCAGCAGGAAACAGTTTAGAATGACTAATCTCAGCAGGAAACAGTTTAGAATGGCTAATCTCAGCAGGAAACAGTTTAGAATGACTAATCTCAGCAGGAAACAGTTTAGAATGACTAATCTCAGCAGGAAACAGTTTAGAATGACTAATCTCAGCAGGAAACAGTTTAGAATGACTAATCTCAGCAGGAAACAGTTTAGAATGACTAATCTCAGCAGGAAACAGTTTAGAATGACTAATCTCAGCAGGAAACAGTTTAGAATGACTAATCTCAGCAGGAAACAGTTTAGAATGACTAATCTCAGCAGGAAACAGTTTAGAATGACTAATCTCAGCAGGAAACAGTTTAGAATGACTAATCTCAGCAGGAAACAGTTTAGAATGACTAATCTCAGCAGGAAACAGTTTATAATGACTAATCTCAGCAGAAAACAGTTTATAATGACTAATCTCAGCAGAAAACAGTTTATAATGACTAATCTCAGCAGAAAACAGTTTATAATGACTAATCTCAGCAGGAAACAGTTTAGAATGACTAATCTCAGCAGGAAACAGTTTAGAATGACTAATCTCAGCAGGAAACAGTTTAGAATGACTAATCTCAGCAGGAAACAGTTTAGAATGACTAATCTCAGCAGGAAACAGTTTAGAATGACTAATCTCAGCAGGAAACAGTTTATAATGACTAATCTCAGCAGAAAACAGTTTAGAATGACTAATCTCAGCAGGAAACAGTTTATAATGACTAATCTCAGCAGGAAACAGTTTATAATGACTAATCTCAGCAGAAAACAGTTTATAATGACTAATCTCAGCAGAAAACAGTTTATAATGACTAATCTCAGCAGGAAACAGTTTATAATGACTAATCTCAGCAGGAAACAGTTTATAATGACTAATCTCAGCAGAAAACAGTTTATAATGACTAATCTCAGCAGAAAACAGTTTATAATGACTAATCTCAGCAGGAAGAGAGGGAGAGAGAGAAAGAGAGAGGGGGGGGGTTGTTTTCCACTAAGTAAAACACAACACTGACCTGGATATGTGTTTTGAGAGAGAGAGAGAGAGAGAGATAGGTTGTTGTTTTTCACTAAATATAACACAACAGTGGTCTGGATAGGTGTTTTGAGAGAGAGAGTGTGAGAGAGAGAGAGTGTGTGTGTGAGAGAGAGAGAGAGAGACAGAGAGAGAGAGAGAGTGTGTGTGTGTGTGTGTGTGTGTGTGTGTGTGTGTTGGTCTGACAGGTGACGTAATATGGTGACGTATATTATGATAATTATTTCTGTCTTACGATGTTTTTCTCCTGCCTTTGTTTAGCTTTTGGGTCGTATTCTAGCTGGCATATAGGAGGCTTCGTAACACCTCTTCCTTAGCGATTTATTTTGCATATTACACCTTACCCTTCTATCTATATATCTATTGCTGGGCGCCTTAATCTCTTAAGGGGTGGCCACAAACAAATCGCCTCCATGTCACCCTGTTCCCCGCCATTTCATTGCCCTGGTCCCAGCTTACACCCTCCTCTCTTATATACCTCTCTACTCCATCCCTCCATCTCATCCTTGGCCTTGGCGATTTATTTTGCATATTACACCTTACCCTTCTCGAGTATGATAATTTTCTCGTTTCAGTATCGACCTGGTTTGTATCACTAACATACTAGAGAATTATGAAGTGTAACGTGTGTCACTAGATTATTAAGGATGATGTGCCTAGGAAAAAAATATATATGTATCTCCAGTCACTTAGAAACCGGGTCTTCCACCTTAGTCTTTGGGGGTGACTCTCCTATTTCACTTTTGCTAAGGCCAGGTACTTTTAGTCGCTAGTGTTAGGAACTAGTTCATTACCCTCAGGACTCAGGCCTCCCTTTACCCTAACACTTCAGACCATGTTCATGAGTAATGTCACTGATACGCACGGCTTTTATATCTGTATCTGGTGCTGGTAAGGGAAGCCTTCATGCGATGGCACCGATATTACAAGACAGCCGTGCTCCCTAGTTACTTAAATGTCCCTATTCCGAAAAGACTACAAGAGAAGGGAACATTACTTCTGTAATCCACTCCATTCGTGTTCAGATGAACCTGTAGTCACAACTACTGTTAGCAGCACTATGACTGTCAATCATTACCTCCACTGTCATCACCTCTCACCACCCCTATTTTTCCTCAGGCTGTACACGCAGACGCTGCTGGTGGTGATGGTTGTGTCCACGTGGGTAGGTGCCTTTGGAGCCCTAGTGCCCACAGCCCTGAAAGTGTGGGGGACCTTTGGCTTGGACCCCACCATTGGCTCGTGCACCATTCTGCCAGACAGCGATGGATACTCACCTAAGTCATTCCTCTTCGTGTTTGCATTCATGCTTCCGTGTGTGGCCATCTGTGTCTGTTATGCAAGGATTTTCTGCATCGTGCACCGTGCAGACAAACGAAGCCACAACAGTGATCAAAGCATCATCAGAGTGAATAGCAAACAAGACAAACAGAAAGGCAGCACTAAGCAGGAAGAAGGTGGAAAGTTGGGTGTGGGAGAAGAGAGGGACAGGGCAGACCCACATGAGGGTGGTGAGGCAGGGGTGCATACACTGAGTGGGACTGTGCAGGTGGAGACACAGGTAAAGCTCACCTCCAACACCAGCTCCGTCAGTGTGGAAGTCCTGGAGGGTGGTGCCTCTCCCACCCACCCGGCCAGTGGTCACAGTGATGGCAGAGGCCAGTCACCTTCCCCAGGGGTGAGCGCCATGGTGCTTAGGCCTGAGGTCAATGGGCTGTCCGGCCATCCCTCAGGGGAGGAAGGGGTGGTGTCCTCCCCCATCAGAATATGTCCAACAAATACCCCAGACTCACCCGCCTCAGATGCGACAGATGAGACGGGGCGGCGGCAGTCAAATGAATCAGCAAAGGGGGCATTTTCACAGTTGCGTGGGACATTCCGCAGGGCTCGGAGGGGATCACTCCTGACACGGCAGACTGCACTAAGTCCAAAGGACCAGCGGCTCCTGAAGATGATTCTGGTGATCTTCTTGTCCTTTGTGGTGTGTTACCTGCCCATCACGCTGGTGAAGACATTCAGCAAGGATGACGACCCTGTGTTGAACGTCTTGGGTTTGTTGCTGGTCTACCTAACCACCTGCATCAACCCCATTATCTATGTGGTCATGTCCTCGGAGTACCGCCAGGCCTACCTCAGCCTCTTTGCCTGCAGTGTTGGCGCTGATGCTGTCAATCGCTCCTTGACTAAGATTTCCTGAAGGTGTGTCAAGGCCACGTCCTGCCCCAGCCCAGTGCTCACCAGCCCCAACACCACACCTGCACCAGCCCTGCATCTCACACCTGCACCAGCCCAGCATCCCATACCTGCCTTCACTGTCTGCTCCTTACACCTTCCGGAGCCACACCCAGCCCAGCCACAGTTACTTTCTTCGTTAGGCACGTTCTTCCCTCCTGTATGTGTGGCCAGTGGATGAGGCAGGCGTGGTTGGCACTTGGCCGCTCCAGTCATGCCTTGTCTCACCTGGGGCCACTGGGCAGTATTCTATGTGGCTTTGGAAATTTCATAACACTTCTACCTTGGCAATTTACTCTTAGCAGTACAAGTTAATGGCCTCCCGTGTGTCACTAATACAAACTTAGTCAATATTAAAATGAAGTACTTTTCATACAAGAGAATGCTAAGATGTATTGTGAAAATAAATCACAAAGAAAGGGTGTCTATAAAACTGCAGATGCCACTTTAAATACGAGCATGATTTAATGGATTAGGATGGTCTTTAGCACCTCTTCCTTACCAGGTTATTTCTGTGTATGATGCAAATTTTTATTCTGTGATATAAGAACATTTTTGCCTTTAGAATCCCAAAATAATCCATAGGATAATACCAGGGTGTAATACGTAAGACAAATGTTAAGGAGGTGCCCATAAGCTTCGTAAGTCGAGGAAAATAATTACGCCTCCTGGAAAAACCACACTTACATGAGAAACATTGAAGTGCTGACAAGTTGACCTGTCTGTTTGCCTCAGGAGTGGGAATCCTTAACTTTTTTTTTTTTTTTTTTTTTTAACATTACTTGTAAAATTATAGATTTAAGGCTGAATCCGACCTACCAGCTTTGTCGCACGGTTCGTTGTGGCTTACCTAAGGGCTTAAATTTGTTCCTGGGGTAGAAAATTCCCCCTGTGATATCTGTAACATTGGCGTGACTATGACTCGTGTTCTGTCTCTTGGTAGGAAGGAGGCGGGTGCAGCCAGGAAGACCAATAATTTATAACACAGAATAATGGGGAAAAATATTATGTAACTATTTGCAGTGGCGAAGCAAATGGAAACAGTGATCTAGAAGCATAGAGACGAGGAGTGATTTTAACTATGTAGTGAAACGTGGCAACAGCGATTTAACTGTATAGAAAACAAGGTGGAAACAGTTTAAAAGGACAAACAGTGATTTTACACTACAGCAAAGCAGATGGCCAGTGAGTAAGCCAATGCAGCAACAGACGGAAACATGCAACTACAGTGAAACATATGAGGGTGATTTACAAAACTGACTAAACTAAGGGTATGATACAGACACGATGCACAGGACAGAGAATGAATTTAGGCCCCTCTTGCTCACCCTGGAAACACGAGGGAAGAGTATTTGTGACACAGATTCTTGGAGCCAACATTTATCCACAGCGTTCATCGGTGTTGCTACATTGATGTGTCTTCTCAGAGTTTTAACAGGTTTTTTCTCCTCTTGTGGTTTGTAAAGACTGTATATAAAGGCTATGAAATTCACACACACACACACACACACAAGTATATATAAAAGGTGATATAGTCCTGCTGGATTTATTAACATTTATTGCATGTACGTGGATTAACATATTAAGATGCATTTTCCATATGAAAGGGTAACTAGAGGCCCTCCCAAAGGGGGAATCACACCAGCCGCGAGCCGATACACATCTAGCGCTGCTCGGATTATGACCTTGACCTTGACCTACTTTCACCAATTTCGAACTTTTCTGAGATTTTTATCCCTACTACACACCTGTAAAATTTCTTGATGATATCTTGAGCGGTTTGCGAAGTTATCGTGGTAACAGACGGACAGACAAACAAACTGAAAACAATAGCAGCTGCGCTATCGCGGTTGGTAACTACTGAAATGGCAGGAGTTAGTATATCCAGTGTAATAAGTTGCATCTTAGTTTGTCAAGCAACTTACATGCAGTGTGTGTCTCTAATCTAGGCAGAATTTTGGGGACATTCGGTATACATGAAACTTTATATATACACAGTTCCAGTTTACAGAATTTATATGTGACTTTCCTCCTATAACAGCACCTATTGATTAACTTACTTGAATTTCTCGTTGTGTAAAATTTTCTTGGCAAAAATCGTTGTTTACCCTTAACATTTTCAATAAACGAATTATCCACCTCCTCTTTTTGTGGTGGGCAGATTTCATGGAATAAAATTTTGGGATAATGAAATAGAGATCTCAGACACATGTGAGCACATTTTCAAGCCAAAGAACATGGCTGATAATGTCCTGATTTTCTTTACATATACAGTACATGTTAAAACTGATACGTATGTCTGAATAATGACTCTATCGGATACGTTTATGTGAAGCTACAGAACGTGGTGAATGTCTTTGGCGTAGCCGATAGAGCCAGGATTCCGGGGTCTTGAATGGTGAGTGAATGGAAGCGTGGCCCATTAGATTGGGCAGATTTGGGCTGTCTGGACATTGCTACTCCTCACCATGGCCTAGGATGGGAAGGGAGGTCCGGATGATGATGATGACGATGATGATGATGATGATGATGTCTAAATACAGGAGTTGCCTTTTGGGTGCTGGGCCATTCAGGATTTCCATTACGCTGGTATAGGGAGGGAGAGGGAGGGGGAGACCGAGGTTGAGGTGGAGGGATGTAGTT
>NC_137048.1:676571-716571 GCF_032717465.1 Coenobita brevimanus | reverse complement strand
AGTAATTGTGAAAACTTATTCTCCCACCATAGACACTGTGAGAGGGAGGGGCAGACCGAGGATGAGATGGAGGCATGGAGTGGAGACAACGAGAGAGTAACTAGGAGAGTGTATAAATGAGGTGGAGAGGGAGTGGAGGGGCAGACCGAGGATGAGATGGAGGCATGGAGTAGAGAGGTATACGAGAGAGGGGGTGTAGGTTAGGGGAGGAGAGTGAGAGACTAACTAGGAGAGTGTATGTGAATTAAATGGAGGGGGGAGAGGGAGGGAGGGGCCGAGGATGAGGTGGAGGGATGAAGTAGAGAGGTATAATTATGAGAGCGGGAGGTGTAAGTTAGGGGATGGAGAGTGAGAGACTAACTAGGAGAGTATATGTATATTAGGTGGAGGGGGGGAGGGAGGGAGGGATGGAATAGAGAGGTATATGAGAGAGGGATGTAAGTTGGGGGATGGAGAGTGAGAGACTAACAAGGAGAGTGTATGTGAGTGAGGTGGAAGGAGACGAGGGAGGAACAGACCGAGGATGCTTTGGAGGGATGGAGTGGATGGTATATGAGAAAGGGAGTGTAAGTCGGGGGGAGGGCAGAGAAATGGTGGGGGACAGGGCAACATGGAGACGATTTGTTTGTGGCCACCCCTTACGGGATTAAGGCGTCTGGCTCTAGATAGATAGACAAATAGACCATGAATGGAGTATATGGTATTAGAGTTAGCATAAAATTATTCATCTTGGTCCAGATTTTCGTCTTTTTGTAACTCAATTCATGTAGCTCAGTGACAGATAGACAGATAGATAGACACAGGTAGATAGATAGATAGACAGATATTTAAAAAGACGGCTCTAAATTTATTCAATAGCACTTCTTCGTGACTAGTATCATATTCTACTCCACTGTTACAGCTCGGCATTTAGGAGAGAGAGTCCATTTTAGGCCAAGTTAAGGTGAAAAAAGTAATGCTGGAATGATCTATATGTCTATCTATTGCCAGACGCCCTAATCCCGTAAGGGGTGGCCACAAGCAAATCGCCTCCATGTCGCCTTGTCTCCCGCCATTTCACTGCCCTGCTCCCAGCTCACACCTCCTCTCTCATATACCTCTCCACTCCATCCCTCCATCTCATCCTTGGCCTCCCCCTCCCTCTCCCCCTCCACCTTATGCATTGGAGCTCGGCGAACCATTGAAGCTCCGAATCCCGTCAGTCACCCTCTAACCGTGAGAGGAGGAGGACGCTCGAGCTGTGTATATTCCTCAGTGTTAATAGTGTTTAAACAACTTGCCCATCTTGCCATGATAAACAAAGGTAAGCGAGGATATTGTTCATCTGTTCTTTGATACCACATGTTCTTTCAGTTGAACCAAATCATCTTTATTAGTGTGAATAGTGGTGTGGAAATAAGTTATCTGAGTGTGGAGCTACATGGGGAGACAGACAAATGAGGAAGTGAAGGAGCGTTGTGGTGTTGATGTGGACGTGGAGTTACGTGGAGAGACAGACAAATGAGGAAGTGAAGGAGCGTTGTGGTGTTGATGTGGGCGTGGAGTTACGTGGAGAGACAGACAAATGGGGAAGTCAAGGAGCGTTGTGGTGTTGACGTGGATATGGAGTTGTGTGGAGAGACTGACAGACAAATGAGTAAGTAAAGGAGCGTTGTGATATTGATGTAGAGCTACGTGGAGAGACAGACAGACAAATGAGGAAGTGAAGGAGCGTTGTGGTATTGATGTGGATGTGAACGAAAGTGTTGGGAGAAGTAACCTGAGTTGATGTAGCCATGTGGAGATAATGGAGAATGAGAGACTGACTAGGAGAGTATGTGAGCAAGGTGCAGCGTGAGAGAGGGAGAGGGAGGCCAAGGAAGAGGTGGAGGGATGTGGTGGAGAGAAGAATGAGGAAAGTGTGAGCAGGAGGAAAGACAGACTGATGCTGGATGACATAGAAACTGTTTGTGGCAAAGCACTTCTTCATGACTAGCATCATATTAGAGTTTATTTCACGTAGCTCAGTGGCAGAATAAGATAATACCGCGGCTCCACGTCCATAGCACTTATTCGTGACTAGCATTGTATTCCAGCGTTAATCTATTGTTATATCTCAGCAATGATGATGAAGAAAGGGCAAAAATAATAATTATGTTTCGTTTTTCTTTTCGTTTCGTTTTGTTTATAAAAACCCCATCTTGCTTACATGCGTCGGCCTTGGTCACCTAATGGCGGCTCTCCATGCTGTTCGATCTCTAGCAGCCTCCATTTTCACTCCCTGAGGTCAAACTCCATGACCTCGTCCCAGGTCTTTTTCGGTCTGCCTCTCGCAACCCTACCCCCAACGTTAACACTTTTCACTTTCTGTACCCAATTGTCATCCTCCATCCTCTCCACATGCCCAAACCATCTCAGTCTACCCCTCCTCATCACAGCATCAATACAATCTAGTCCCATCCTTCCAAACCATCTCAATCTCCCCCTCCTCATCACAACACCAATACACTCCAGTCCCATTCTTCCTCCCAAACCATCTTAATCTACCCCTCCTCATCACAGCACCAATACACTCCAGTCCCATCTTTCCTCCCAAACCATCTCAATCTACCCCTCCTCATGACAACACCAATACACTCCAGTCCCATCCTTCCTCCCAAACCATCTCAATCTACCCCTCCTCATCACAACACCAATACACTCCAGTCCCATCCTTCCTCCCAAACCATCTCAATTTACTCCTCCTCATCACAACACCAATACACTCCAGTCCCATCCTTCCTCCCAAACCATCTCAGTCTACCCCTCCTCATCACAACACCAATATACTCCAGTCTCAATGTTCCTTTTAACTTTTTCATCGTAAACCTAGTCCCCCCCAGGCCTCGCATTCAAGGGCGCACTGCACATCCACCTAATTATTGTCATTTCTGTACGACTGAGCCTGCAAATATCCTCTTCCATTACTGCCCAGGTCTCACTACCATACAGCACTACACTCCTAACACATGCCGCATACAAAGATCTCGTAGCACAGAGGGAGAGTCCTCTCAATGTCAGGATAGGCAACAGCTCCCTGAACTTCTTCCAACCACTCCTCACTCTAGCCACAGAGCTGCTCCAGCCCCACCTCCAGCACATAACATGTCTCTCATATAACAAAACTCTTGCACACACTCAAAAGACTCATCAGCAAGATCAATCCTTTCATGCCTTGCAATATCCACATGCTCTCCCCGACACACACACACACACACACACACACACACACACACACACACACACGATACTCTCTAATGGAACTTGCTGGTGTGGAAATGTGTTTATGAAACTGTGATGGTGTGGGAGGTTGCCATGGTAACACACAGTCACCTCCCACCATTCAAGCAAAGATTTTCTTAACGATATATTTTTGCATAAGGCTGGTTAATATCCTTTTGTACACACACACACACACACACACACACACACACACACACACACACACACACACACACACACACACACACACACACACACACACACACACACACACACACACACACACACACACACACACACACACACACACACACACACACACACACACACACACACACACACACACACACACACACACACACACACACACACACACACACACACACACACACACACACACACACACACACACACACACACACACACACACACACACACACACACACACACACACACACACACACACACACACACACACACACACACACACACACACACACACACACACACACACACACACACACACACACACACACACACACACACACACACACACACACACACACACACACACACACACACACACACACACACACACACACACACACACACACACACACACACACACACACACACACACACACACACACACACACACACACACACACACACACACACACACACACACACACACACACACACACACACACACACACACACACACACACACACACACACACACACACACACACACACACACACACACACACACACACACACACACACACACACACACACACACACACACACACACACACACACACACACACACACACACACACACACACACACACACACACACACACACACACACACACACACACACACACACACACACACACACACACACACACACACACACACACACACACACACACACACACACACACACACACACACACACACACACACACACACACACACACACACACACACACACACACACACACACACACACACACACACACACACACACACACACACACACACACACACACACACACACACACACACACACACACACACACACACACACACACAAAACTCTCTAATGGAACTTTTTGGTGGGGAAATATGTATGTAACTGTGGTGGTGTGGGAGGTTGCCATGGTAACACACAGGCACCTCCCACCAGTCAGGCAGACTTCCTTTGCAATTTATTTTTTAATAGGGCTGGTAAGGAGAGCTGTATGATCATGAGAGTTAATAGAGACATTATTAACACTCTCAGAGTAGTACGACTCACTCTCAGCTGACTGCTATCGCCAAGCAGTACCTAGAATAGAATACTAGAGTTGTCCCTACCATGAGAGGGTCCGGGTACCATCTAGTGGTTGTAAAAGTAGTTGGACAAGTCTCTCGTCTTGGTAGGCGTCGCTACTTGGCTACTTTTGCTAGTGGCCGTATGACAGTGGAAGGACGAGGGTGTGTGTGTGTTGCTGTGCATCATTCCCCTGAGGTAAGTGTCGGATATTTGCTGTTTTTAGCCATTAAGGTGACTACATTAGGACACAAGGATATCGCACTGACAGCCAGGAAGTATCATGGCCCAAAGAAATAATACCTATAAGGCTACTAGACGTAATTCTGATGAGACAAGGGGGATGTTAGTGTGAGGGAGATGAGGAGGCCTTGTAGTCCAGTGCTGCCGTTTTGTGGAAAATCGTCTGCTAATGTGGAAAAACAAATGAACGACGAGCATGGATGTGGGCAGGCGGACGTCATTCCACACTAATTGTTCACGTTATTTTGTAGGAATAAGGCGGATTTTTGTCATGATTCGGATGAACTAATACATATTGTTATTCAGACCCTTCACAGTTAAACCAACGAATATGCAGCGTTTGTCTATAATACCGTCATTTAAAACAAGCAAGAATACGTCGTGGAACAGTCTACCTCTACCCAACCGGCGATATCATTAAAAAAATATATATATATATATATATATATATATATATATATATATATATATATATATATATATATATATATATATATATATATATATATATATATTTTACAAGACACGTGCCAACCATTAGCAATGCACACTTACTTTGTAATATTAAAGAAATACCGAAACAATGTTGTAAATCGTGTACAGTTGATATACTAGAAAACTTGGATGTGGATAAACTTTCTTGTCTCTTGGCTGGTTATTAATCAACATTTGCTGACTTACTAACTCTCTTAATCATTTAACGTCCTTACACTTGAATCATAATAGGTCTGACATCATTAATTATACCCTGTCTTCCAGTATTCACAGTACACCAAATTTTATGGTAGTTATACCAACAATACATCCTCTGTCATCCTGGTTACTAAACGAGACCGTGTGCAATAATGACGTCACAACCAGTGTGCAATTCACGGCAACTCTGCCTTGTACCGCCTCAATCTTGGTGTCTCAGCACCAGTGAAATAGCAGTGTGAGTGTCGTCCTGTTGATTCTCGTGCCGATCAGACTGGTGGACTAGGTTTGCCTGCCCCCTTGTCCCTGTCCACCCAATAGAACAGTTTGGGACCTGAATGTAAACTGATAAGTGCGATTCAGATTTCAGAGGGACAATATGATGGAAAAAAAAAATATTGTAGGCTATGTAAGTTATTTTGTCCTGAAGCGCATGCACACACACACACACACACACACACACACACACACACACACACACACACACACACACACACGTACACGTATATTGTGGTGGTGTTCCTTCATTTTACCAAGGCCGAGAAAGTCGTCTTTTTGCAGCTTATTTCCCGTAGTTCAGTGAAAGAATTAAACTTACAGCTCTACATCATTTCCATACCACTTCTTCGTGACTAGCACCATCCTAGTGTTAACCCCTTGTCACAACACAAAATTTAAGAAAGAGATTGCAATTTACGCCAAGTTAGAGTGAACAGGGTATAGTAGTGATGCTGCAACACACGTATATTTGTCCTCTTGTTTACAGGTCAGTCCACACGCAGTCCTTAGGTCACGTCTTCCACATAATAGGTAACACATGGACAGCTGGCGTAACTAAATGGCAGACCAGAGATGGAGTGAGAGGATGAGGCACACAGGGAACAAGATAGAGATGATACTCGCAGATCCACCGAGCTGGGACGGAACAAGCTAACAACCAAAGGATCGGAGTGGAGACAGGTGAGAGGGGTCCTTATCCTGCAGTGGTGTGTCACAGGCTGATGATGATAATGGTGATGATAATAATGCTGATGATTATAATACAGCTACTACTGGCGATAACAGTGAGGATTTAACCTCTGTACGAACTAACAGAAATGGGATGAATGTGATGATGATGATGATGATGATGATGATGATGATGACTGTGATGTTGAAACTCCTGTACCAATTAACTAATCTGGGATTATTGTGATGATGATGATTATGATGAAACTATATACTCTATGAAACAGCTGGGATGATGACAGTTATGATGATTATGATGATGATGATGATGATGATGATGACGATGATGATGATGATGACGATGATGATGACGATGATGATGACGATGATGATGATGACGATGATGATGACGATGATGATGATAATGATGATGATGATGATGATGATGATGACGACGATGATGATGATGAGGATGATGACGATGATGATGATGTGACTCCCGTACAAATTCTACAATTTAATTAGAAGGCAGTGATGAATATGTTGATAAAGGTGATGACTCTGATATAACATCTGTTCTACATCTTTTACAGTGTTGGGATGACAGTAACATGCTGCTGACGATGATGATGATGATTAGGACGACGAGGATGATGATGATGATGATTACGACAACGAAGATGAAGACGATAACGACGATGATGACGACGACGACGATGATCTTCAAGTCACTGGCTGAGTCACATCCTCCTTTCCTTTTCGTTTAACCTCAAATGTTTTGGTGACTGGGCATGTGTGTGTGTGTGTGTGTGTGTGTGTGTGTGTGTTCGTGCTTGTTTATGGTACGAGTAAATCTTGGTTGATGAATCTATAGTCAGTTACATGGCATAATTATTTTCACACATTCACTCTTTAATTTCAAGGTTAAATTTTAGTTCATGAATATAGGACCTTTTACCCATAGAGTTACGAGACACTTACGCAATATTCTGAAAAGCTTATTACATTCCATAGATCACATAACAGGGTTCCATAAGTCACTGATCACCGTCTCTTTATGTATCGTTAGGAAGTGGATGAATATGAGTGAAGTAACACATATATTTTGGTCTTTATTTAAAGGGAAGAATTAACCTCACATATTCTTTTTTATTTTAAGGATACAACACATGATTTTCTACATTTTATCACAGTAGCTCTGGGACCGGCCCTGACCGTCTGCTTCTCACTAACCATTTTTGGATGAGAGGTGTTGTACTCATATAGGCTTTAGAGATTATAGTGAAGCCAAGTTACGTTCTACCAGCCCCACACACTAAATCACATTCAATCACTCACCCACACCACACCACACCATACTACCCCACCACACCATATCACACCACACCATACCAGTCTCTCACACTACACGATACGAAATCACACTCCCACACCACACGAAATCACCCTTCCACACCACACACAACCATCCTCCTACACCACACCACACTACACAAAACCACCATCCCACACCACACCAAACCACAAAAAATCCTCCTCCCACACCACACCACACAAAATCACCCTCCCACACCACACCACATATAACCACCCTCCCACACCACACCACACCTCACCACACAACCCTCCCCACACCACACCACACAACCCTTCTCCCCACCACACCACACCATACCACACCAAGGGGATTAACCAAAGGGTCCTGAAGCTCCCGCATCTAGTAATTCTGAGCTTGTTTCCAGGTAACTCCACACACACACCTCAGGCCACGTCTTTCACTGAAGAGATAACAGAAGGACAGAGAGCGTAACTGAATGGCAAGCCAGAGATGGAGTGAGAAGAAGAGGTGCACAGAGAACAAGATGGAGGGATCGTATGATGCAGATCTACCGAGCAAGGACGGAACAAGCTAACAATCAATGGATCAGAGTGGAGAAAGGTGAGAGGGTCCTTATCATGCAGTGGTGTGTCACAGGCTGATGGTGATGATATTGATGGTGATAATGATGTTGATGCTGATGGTGGTGATGCTTTAACATCTCAACGTATGAGGTTACAGAATGCACAGTGAGGCTGCACAGTTACGAAATGGAAGAATATGAGTGCATTTAAGTATTTATGTAATATGATGAATAAGGATGGAAGATTAGAGGATGAAGTAACTGGAATGATACGTCAGGGAAGGAGGGTTGCTTGTTCTCTAAAAAGCAGTGATTAGGAAGAGGGAACTGAGGATGAAAGTATGAAAAAAAAGGGCACTGCATGCTGTGATTCCCACTTTAAAGTATGGAAGTGAAGCTTGGATCGTGTTGAAAGGACACAAGTCAAGAGTGAGAGCAGTGGAAATGAGCTACTTGAGAGGAGCATGTGGAGTTTCATAGAGAGACAGACAGACAAATGGGCAGATGAAGGAGCGTTGTGATGCTGATGTGGATGAGACTGAAAGCGTTAAGAGAAACACTTCGAGATGGTTTGGCCACGTGGAGAGGATGGCGAATAAGAGAATGACTAGAAGAGTGCACATGAGTTAGCTGGAAGGATAGAGGGGGATGGGGAGACCGATGATGAGATGGAGGGAAAGAGTAGAAACATATGAGTGCGATACTTGAGCTAAATGGTAGAGGACAGTACATCATGAAGGCGATTTGCTTGTGGTCACCCCTTACGGGATTAAGGCGTCTGGCTATAGATAAACAAATATAGATAAATAGATCGATAGGTAGGAGTTGATGATAATCTGATAATGATGATGATTATGATGGTGATGATGTTGATGATTTTTGTCGGCAGGTGGAAGGACTAAACAGCAGGAACTCTACCATCGGTCCAAGCATCCATGATTCCACATCCATCCATCCGTCCATCCATCCATCCATTTTGCTTGATGTTAAAAGCTAAGTCTATTTAACTTAAGTAGTACCAATTGCTTCTTCGTAAGCTTTCCAGCTGTCTGAACAGATCTGCAATAGTTTTAAAAACTAAAATAACTCGGTTCTGGTGCTCAGTTTGGTACTTTTATTTTTCTTTTATCAGAACTGGCGCGGCAAATTTTGAGAAAAGTCCCGCAAGTAACTCCTATTAAATTTTTACTAGGTTTCTAATGCTGTCCATAGATCCGTTGTTGCTTTAATAGTTTCCTAGACAACACAGTCTTGGGGCTGTTCTCTGCCACCCTATTATACCATGTCATATAGTGTTCTCGCTCGCTTGCCCTGTTCGCTCGCTCGCTTGAACAATAAATCACTGAAGAAAGGTGATATAAAGCCCCTAAGCCGCCACAGTATTATAACCCTCGGTATGCAGTCCGTTCCCTGCGGCCTTGTAACTTTGTGTACCCGAAGCTCTTACAAAATAACTTGAAATAATTTTCCTTTCGTAACTATACTCGTTTCACTTTAACTTGGCCTGAGTTGTTGTTGTTGTTCTTGTTACATCTTAGGCTCCTCTGGATGTGAACCCAGTGCTATGCTGAAGGATTGTCTGTGTTGTGGTGGTGTGGTGCAGGAAGTGAGTGGGTGTGCTGTGGTGTGGGGGTGCCACTTTGCAGAATGAGCACAGGGGATTGTATGTGTGTTATATTTTGTGTTAGTATTGTAGCAGGGAAGGTTGGTGTACTCGTGTCTCTGGGTTCGGTAGTGTCTGAAGGGTGTATGGCTGGTGGAGGCACATGAAGGATGCTGTTTGGTAGAAAGTTTTGGCTGGCTGGGGTGTCTGCGTGTTTATGTATGTGTTTGGTATAGAAAGTTTGGCTGGCCGGGGTGTCTGTGTGTTTATGTATGTGTCTGGGAAGTGTAGAGGTGGGTGGAGGAGGGGATATGTTGCTAAGATAATCTGTGTAGTGTTGGGCGGTTGTTCGATTTTGTTTCTTTGTGGAGAGGATGATGCAACATAAGGTTACAAGGGTGGGACGGATCTTGAGCTGAAGTGATGAACTGTGTGCCTCTCATATTCACTTGGTCTCTGACTAAAATTAGTTATGTTTCTTGGTGTAGGCTGTCAGTACTTGTGGTCTTAGTGTCTTCTGCTATCAAGGTATTGTTTTCTGTTCTTTAAAGCTTCTTCGTGTTTGTGTTGGGTAAGATTAGGGCTCAGCTTGTGCGACAGTAATTCACGGTTGTTTTAATGTATTACTTATAAGTGGAGAATGGAGTTGGGATGTATATGAAAGAGGGTGTGTGTGAATTAGGGGGAGTGATGCATAATGACAGGGGACAGGGTGGCATAGAGGCGACTTGTTTGTGGCCACCTCTTACGGGATTAAGGCGTCTGGCTATAGGTAGATGGATAGACAGATAGCTTATAAATAGTTTCCATACGGTTTGCCGAGTAGTAGCGATAGTTATCACTAGTATATGATGCTAGTCACGAATGAGTGCTGTGGAAAGGATATAGAATTGTAGTATTGGCTGTTTCTACCACTGACCTGCCTGACATTCTCGTATGCTTTAAATAAAACTCTGTGCCAAGTTAAAGTGAAAGGCGTGTATGTTTGTGTACGAGGAACAAGACACAAGGAGGTATTCTGTGGCCTGTTTTCTTTGTGCTTCCTACAAGACACAATAATAGTTATGACGGGGCATTGATGGCAAGTTTGTGAGTCAGCACACACTTACGGCCTCTCATTATACAAGGTGGTCCATATATTACGCCACCCAGTTCTTGTGTGTTGCGGACACGGCTCAGTGAACATTACCAGTGTCTATCCTGCATCCTTATCTACTTCCCACAACACACAAGACTGCAGAGCGCAATATACTTTATCACCTATATTAAGTCAAAGCCAAAGTTAAAAAGATAAGGAAACAAGACAGAAAATTTAAGTTTTCTTTATTAATACTTCATATAGAATACATTAATAGAGACAGCAATATAAAATATGCATTCAAAAGTAGCATTTGTCCACAGAACATCCTGGAGAGGAGCGACCCGACTTGCAAGGCAGATCACACCATCACCACCAGGCTTCTCTCGGCAGGTCAGGGCAGATCACCAGCAGCAGCAGCAAGTAATCTCACGGCTGGGGAAGACACGACACCCTGCCGCCGCCGCCGCCGCCGCCGCCGCCGCCGTCACCACGACCACCACCACCACCACCAGGCATCTCAGAGTAGGGGAAGACACCTCACCACCGTCAGGCTTCTCACGGCAGGGCAGACCAAACTTCAGCAGGGTATGACCAGTGTGGCAAGGCAGCAGCGTCAAGGCAGCAGACTCCAGCACGACCTGTGGACCAGATGTGTATTAGTTCAAATCAGTGTTAGCTTTAGTTATTTAATCTTACATTGCAGAAACTTCATCTTGGCACTATTCCTTGTAGCACCTTTTTCTTAAGATTATTTCTACGTATGTTATTAGTGTATCTTAATGTGTAATATGCAAAACAGGCAAGAAAGAGGTGCTAGGGAGTCTCAGACAACGGGAATATGTACCTTATATCCACACTAAACCAAGTGAATAAGTCTAACATTTAGG
Organism: Coenobita brevimanus; assembly: GCF_032717465.1. Taxonomy (NCBI): domain Eukaryota; kingdom Metazoa; phylum Arthropoda; class Malacostraca; order Decapoda; family Coenobitidae; genus Coenobita; species Coenobita brevimanus. Next base: position 704,654 of record NC_137048.1, on the reverse strand, counting down.
GACCCAAGGCTAGAAGGGCTTAGTTATAGTGATGTGTTTTATATCAGGAAAGAGGTAAATTATTCTAGTCTTCACTCAGTTCAAGTCTCTGAAGCCTATGTGAGCCTCAGTTGTTAGGTACAGATCTGAGTCTATTAAAATGTGAGCCATAATTCAACATGTAATTGTTAAGTCATTACATTCAGATGTACGAGTAATTGTAACCAATAAAATTTGTTACGAGTTCTGAGTATGTTATTGACCCCCATGTACGACCAAATGGTGTCTTTGAATGCCTGACTTTCTGGATGTATCGAAAAAAGGTCAGATTGACTAGATTTTACGAAAACACGAAAAGTTATAGATTTATCAATAATAATCAAAAGGACTAAATGTACTAAAGTCAAGACAAAGTTGGATTGATAGCATTTACGGGGCACAACTGACGGGTCTCGGAAAAATAAAACTCCCCAAAATAAATCCTGGGACACTGTATAATCCCATAAGAACACTACCTGCCTCGATAGAGAGGAGCCAGACCAGAGTGACAGGCCAAGTAATGTGGTCTACGTCAGACAAAGAATTAAGCTGCCAGGCCAGCTGTTTCACTGTCATAACCTCTGAACCGACATGTCATCGCCACCCTTACCCACACACACACACACACACACACACCTCTATCGTTGACTATGGTCGACACTGCTTCGGATATCATGTGTCGTATGATGATGATGATGATGATGAGGGGAGATCAAAATATTTTACGTCCTCCTAAAATTTTCGATCCAACCGTTTTCTATGATTAAAAAGGGGTAACTAGGGTAAATTTATTGTTTTTAAAAGCCTCTCCTCGGGTTCCTACGCTACTGAGGGTGCAATTAATGTTACTCTGTGGTGTATTCCATTTATTAGATTGCAATAAAATCAATTACACATCCGTAGGCTTCGTTTTAATCACCCCTTGTTGCTGTTGCTCCTGCTGTTCTTGTGGTCGTAGGTTGGTCTGTACGTGATCCCAGTGGACTGCAGGCTGAATTTTCCCTTTCCTGAAGTCCACCGTCCTCCTGTAAGGAGATAGGGGACGTTTAATGATGGTTATGTGACCTGGCAGCTGCACCGCCTGTTGTGGTGTGCTGGGGTGTGTTGTGATGCATGTATTGTGTGTGTGGTGATATGGTGTGCTGTGCTGGGACAAAAACTACCCATTAAATAAACATGAACAGTAAAAAATACGTCAATTATTGATCCAACCATCCGTTGTACGTCTGGCAAACCAATCTTTCAGGCACTTGATCGTACAGCATACATAACGCAATAACTTTACCAGATTATCAAAATCCCTCTAAAAACATTAAGTTATCGCTAGTGTATTACCTTATAGTGGAAAATCAGGTGGAATTACAAGCAAATTAAGGAGGACAGACGGGAAAATCCTGCGAGTTGGGGTCAGAGTGGAGTCGGGGCGAGTGCGGCAGCGAGCGAGACATCAGTTGCAGCCAAACCTCCGTGGTGTGGGGTGTGGTGTGCAGCTCTACTCTGCCAAATTCACTGGCTGTATCTGTTTCGCTGTGTCTCTGTCTCTATCTCTATCGCTGTCTATCTCCATTTCTATCTCTGTCTCTCATACACAAACACAGTTTTACACCATACTATCGTCATTTCCACCATTGACATACTATATTCTTTAACATGCACTTCCCAACCTCTCTCTCTCTCTCTCTCTCTCTCTCTCTCTCTCTCTCTCAAACACACACACACACACACACATTACACACTAAACACTCACTCACTACACACTAAACACTCACTACACACTTACTTCATACACACACACACACACACATGCACAAAAAAAACATACACTATACCTCCATCCGTTGAGTGAGATAGTATGCGTGACGAGAACAAGGCCCTCCAAACACGCTACTTCTCCCCCACTGGTTGTGTTCCTGGAGCGCATACCTCCCTGGGTGATGAGCGTGGTGGTGTTGCTGGTTGTGTTGTGGTTCAGGCCCTGGTGCTGTTGGGGATAAAGATCATGTTGTGAAATTCCATCGACACAGTATAAACATAACACATCTATACCATGACTTAACACACACACATAAACGTATCGCTCGGTCACACACACACACACACACACACACACACACACACACACACACACACACACCAGGCACCCACAAACACCCTCACTGTTAGACCACTTTCACTCACTCTACTTAATAAAATAACCTGATGTTGACTAGAATAGGAGCTGTCCCGACCATGACAGGATTAATGGTACCAGTATTAACACTATCAGGTTCCTAGGACTCTATCTAAGCTCTAGAAAATAGTCTGAGTTAATTAGAATGAAGGAAAGAAGGCCCAGCACAATAGGAATGCTTATGAAATATCTAAGACAGTACTATCTCCCTAAAAATGTTTCAAAATAATCTATATATTAAATGACACCTTATGACAGTACGGGAAGAAATAAGCTCCAGAAGTAGGCTCTAGAAGTATGCACTAGAAATATGCTGTTATGGCCTAGTTTTATACAGAGTTAGGAATGGAGATCAAGAGAGTAAAACAGTACCGAGATAACGATCCAAATATGAGGCTTCGAAGAATAAGGTGAAACGAAACTTATTAACTTTATCTGTTTAACTTAATATCAGTAATTTGGTAGGACATATCCAACAGCAAATAATATAGAAAGAAAAATCATGAGCTTGGGAATTAACACACGTATGGAAAAGTGTACAAGATGGAGTTCGACTCGTAAGACTGGTTTCAAGGCAATATATGATCCCATTATTTAACCTAGGATATGATTTGCACGAGATCTAAGTCAGCTGTATTAATTTTACGAAAAAATATAGGAATATAGCACTAGAAGTAGTAATAATAGCATAAACTGACCTTAAAATGGCGGAAAACAAGCGCAGGTGGGGATGGGTAGGCGGGTGTGGTTCTGGTGGCGGTGCGGTGAACTAACCAAGCTGATGACGTTATGGCGGCGACCACTGCCTCTCATTTGAACCCCAGACGCCCTACAGGACGGACCTCCTGTCTCCACCTGCCCAGCTGATGACTTGGGCGATTTTTCCTCTTCATTCCAGGTCTGTTAAGGGAATTTAAAAGTGTATTATTTCAAGCGTGACGTATTTTCCAAGTTTTTGGTGGCTTTCGGCGGAAGAGAAGCTCGAATTTAATTTATATTATTTTTTTTAAAGAAATAGCCGGATACTCTTAGGAATTTTACCGGTCTTAGCAATATGTCTGCCAGTGAGGTGAAGGAAGCCGGCAGACTGTATTTTCAACTTAGTGAAATATCAATGCTGCCAACACCAAGACTCTTGTCCTCAGTACTGCCTGCTGTCTACCTAATTCATTTTTAGTATATATAGTTTTACAATAAGAATTTTTCCTACTCTGCCACAAACAGTAAGACTGGCAATAGGCCACGTATGTTGGTGCCTGATCGTGACTAAATCCTCCCGTTAACCCCAGTGAACCGATGACGAATTATCCGATTTTATTCCTCGCATCTGAAGACAACCGCATTTATCTTATTTTTACGAATTAAAAGAATTATGGGTATTTTTCTGTAACTAGGGATAGGTTTTCAAAATGTAGGGATTATTTTTTCGAACTTGAGGGGTTAGACACAGCCTTCATTAATCCCTGAACTATGAGACATCCTTTAAGCTGAATAAAATCGACTGATGTTGCCTGATATCAGACTGGAAGGGTTTAATATAGGATCTTTATCACTGACATGCCTTCAATACTGCAATTAACCCCTTCAATATAGCGTATTTTGCCTATTTTCTCGCTATTTCCAAACTATTTAAATCTGCCTAATTTATGATCGAAAGGGGTTTGCTATGGCCTTAACCCCTTCACTATTACAAGTTCTATGTTTAATAAAATCGTCTGAAGGCAGCATGAACCAAAAGAAAAAAGTCACAGAATTGAAACGGTTAAAAATGATTTCTGGGTAGTATGTTACTTGTCAAATTTTGGTCCAGATTTTCGATGTTTGACAGCCTATTTATCAGTGGCAGAGTAAAAAATGCTATGGCTAAATAAGTCTCAGTAATATAAATGACATATTCGTATTTCGCCTCAATCTTCGTCTCCACAAATTAGCTAAACTCTGCATTTTTTTTCCAGGCTCTACTTCGCTCGCTGGCACAATGTTCAGCAGCAGTGAGGAGTGAATGTCAAGCAAGAATTAACACCTTCACTACGAGAGATGCATGTATGAACCATGAAGTTACCCGTCCTGCAGCCCACCATCCTTTTGGTACTATCAGTGCCACCACATGGTGTCCCTCTCCAGCACCAAAATGGATGGATGGAGGCTGCTTTTAATCCCTTCTGTTGGACACCCTTCTTGATCTGAATAAATCCGTCAGAGGCAGCCAGAATACAATTATACAGGCGTCATCGTACTGAAGGATCAACACAGCAGCTTCAGCAACAGGTATATGCAATAATTTTATAAATTGCTATTATATTTGCTTATAATTTTGCTATAATCGTTGTTGCAAGTGAGCATTTATAATTATATGAACAAACGAGTAAACTCTTGAATGCACTACTTAATCCTTTACATGCACTTATTAATAATCTCTTGTAATAATATGCCCTAACCTTTTATACTTATATGGTTTAATCTTTTTCCCCACAGGTTGCCTCGCTGGTGTGTAGTGATGGTAGGGTGGAGGGCAGGCTGGGGTGGGGGTGGGGGGTAGCCAGGAGCAGGGAGGGTCATGGGGCAAGCTTAGGTGGGTTAGGCAGCAGAGTTAGCGTCAACTAGGTTGGCTTTCTAGGCCGGGTAAAGTTAGGCGTGGTAGTCTTAGGTCATCTATTAGCTTACTTCGTTGATGTTGGTTGTATGGTTGTCCGGCCGGACATGTCTGTGGTTGTCGTTGTTGGTTGTTGGACACGAGTTTTTGTCTGAGCGGCGATACACCACCAACGGAGGAGCGACAGCATCATCATCATCAGCATCGTCGTTGTCCTCGTCGTCATCAGTAACAGCAGCAGCAGCAGCAGTAACTTCAGCGATGAGACAGGTAACTGGATGATCCTGAAATGGAATTGAAATTAGCCAAATGTAACACATGACAGAAAATTCAATTTTGAATAATGGTTGAATATTAATCTTGAAGAATAAAGACCTAAACACCTAATGTACATATATATATTTTTTTTCCTAAACCTGCATATGTGGCCTTACTTTGATATAAGACAGCACTAAAGGCAGATTAAGTTTTGATAATCGTTTTGACAGGCGAGCACAGAAGAGCGGAGATGCATCATCGACCACGCAGCTTCCCTGAACCCGATGTGCTGAGAGGGAGCGAGGACGGGAGAAGGGGTGATGGAGCAGGACGGACGAGCGAGGGAGCGAGGACGGAGGGATGGAAGAGCGAGGACGGATGGAGGAGCGAGGACGGGAGAGGGGGCGAGGACGGACGGGCAGAGGAGCGAGGGGGCGAGGAGATAAGACCCACGAGGGAGCGAGCTACTACATCAACGGGATGCTGGTGTGTAAGCTGTTGGCAACCTTTCCCTTGTGACTGTATTCTCGTTAGCTCAGTAGGATATTTCTAGTCCGTTTACCCTAACCTGACAAATATCCATAATCTCTCCATGCTCAGTGGATAGCAAAGTGTAATCAGACTGGAGACTTTGACTAATAATCAAGGGGAGGCGGTGGCTCAATCGGTAGAGAGGTGGCCTGCAGTCCTACCGGACCCAGGTTCAAATCCTTGCTGAGGCAGGGATCAGCTTAAGGATCTGAATTTCATAAAATCAGACTTTACAGATCTACCAGAAGACCCGCCGACATGTCGAAAAAATACCCTGGCTAATACCAATATGAGACAGCCCAGCTATGTATTCAATATGAACGATGGGTGTTAGCGTCGAAGTGGTGACATGTAGAGGTGTATGGCATGTAGGAGGACTACTGGGCCTTGAGAGCAGGCTGTGAAGCCTATGCCCAGAATCGGACACATAAAAAAAAAAAAAAAAAAAAAAAATACTACCTTATAGCGTAAGTCCATCAAATTTCCTGTAGCGAGGACATACGTAATGAAACAGTTAATATTACACATACCAATAAAGGTGTGAGTGGTAAAGGCAGGTGAAAACAGGCTATAGCATCACGTTACTTGTAGATGCTAAATGTTACTCTTTTACTTAACTTAGGCATTGTGTAGATACTGGACAAAATGTATAGGAAGATGGCACAATTATGCAAAACAAATCGTGAAGGAAGAGGTATTAAAGAAATCTAATCTCATGGGAACGTCACTATGCTATCACTAACATATACTGAATTAAGACAACTGATGGAGAATTATAACTGAGAACTGTTGCTGTGACTATGTTAATCTTACAGACTGATGCAGACGACAAGCCTACGACGAGGGGCCGAACCTGTGGCGTCGACGTGGGGGTGTTGTGTCTGCTTGAAGGTCGTTGTGTCGGCGTGGAGGTCGTTGTGTCGGCGTGGAGGTCGTTGTGTCGGCGTGGAGGTCGTGTCGGCGTGAAGGTCGTTGGGTCGGCGTTAGGGCTGGGTCGTCGTTGGGGCCTACTGTGTCGGCGTTGCGTGCGGCGTCAGCGTGGGACTGCAGCGTCGAAGTGGAGCTGCAGTGCTGGTGTGCAAGTGCAACAAATACGCCAACAGCAGCTGCAATGGTAAGAAATAATTTTTCAGTCTTGTGCTAAAGTTTGTTCATAAGATTGCTAGCTTGTACCTTCAACTTGACACAGCTACCAAACACTAAGCAAACCAGAGTGAATAATTGTGAAAATACTACTAAACAAAATTAAACAATTCACGTCTTTGGGGATGTAACATGCTATCAAAAGTTCTATCTGTCTGCACATGCGTAAGTTAAAGACCACATATCTTTTTCCAGCATTTAACCTTTAAAAGTGCATTGCGTAATACTGTAAAGAACATTCCCATAAAATAACTGATCATAAAACTTAGAAGAAATGATGCAGCAGTGTTCATGTTCCACAGAGATGCAGACGGCGTACCTACCACGTTGGGGAAGAGGCTGAAGCCGTGATGTGAGCGGAAGCTGCGATGTGGGCAGTTGTCGTCGTCATGGGAGGAAGCTGTGTGGCCGGCGGAAGGTTCGTATGCTGCAGTGGTAATATAAATTTGCTGTATGATAAATCTACTTATACTTGCTGACCTTAAACTTTTAAAATATCTACATGTGTAACTTGTAGATGTGTAACTAAAACATCCTTGTGCATACAAACACCTTAAGAGAACTGCTGCTGAGACTACGTTCACCTTGCAGGGGGTGAGGAGCTGCCGAGACAGAGCTGTGATGTCGCCAGGATTAGATGAGGGCGGGAGATGAAGCGTCAGCGTGGGGGACTGTGGAAGGTGTAAATGGTATGATGTGTTTTAGTGTTATCTGACTCTAATTACATGACTTGGTCAGTTAAATATCTGCACGACAGTGAAAATAAACAGCCATGTAGAAAAATAACTTGGATGTCTGTTACAAATACGATCATCTTTCAGGCGGATGCTGAGGATCGGTGCCGGAGTACAGACCTGAGACGCTGGCGGCAGGCGCACTGGTGGCGGTCGTTTCGAAGTTTGTGGAAGTGTCGTCGGAACCTGTCAGGGGCATGTAGATGCGTCGTCGGGGCCAGTGGGAGCGTCGTCGAAGCCTGTGGAAGCTGTGGTATTGCTGGCAGCTGCAATGATGAACAGTTTTGTTGACAGAGGTAATCTTGTTGGCATAATGGACTTAGTGCCTCTTCCTAAGTGATTTACTTGTCACTTTAATACTTTTTTGTGCAAAATAGATATACCTACAGCATAAATGAAACTGTTGGTGTCATTACTTTGCAACAATATTAAAGTATCATTACTGTCATAAGGAAGAGGTGTTAATGAAATAGACCAACAAGATTAAGGCCCATATTGCATGTCCAGTAATACATGGCGACTAATTATGGGAAAAAATAGTTTATGTAGTAGATGAAATAACTCTGAAATAGCTTATCGGACTAGATCTGTATTCACCGACACTGTTATTACAGGGAGGGATGTGTGAGCAGAAGTGCACTTACTGAGGTGGCCAGAACAGCAAAGAAGGTACCACGAGAGGAAGCCAGAGGACGAGATGAGCAAAGAATACAAGAAATCATGCCTATGACACGAGAGGTCAGAGATAAAATGAGAGGATAACTGAACCGGGATGCCAGAGCAGTGTTGGCATTTCATCACGCCAGGTACAGTTTAGTTATGGCTTTTGATACAGGTATGACATATGACTGATTATACTGTTTAATATAACGATTATACCGTTGGATACTTGATCAGCAATTTAGTTTCGTCTCCAAAATGCTTACACGTCTCGGCCTTGAAATCAGTCTATCTACCTACTGCCAGACGCCATAATCCCTTACGGGGTGGCCATTTGACTTTGAGTTATTTGTTTTACGGGGAGGGGCACTAACCCTCCACCAACCCACTTGTTGACTCGTAGGGAGCACGTATTGTTTGGTTATATGGTTACCATCCAGCGTCGTAAATGGTTTCTTGGCTTACGGGAAACCATTTGGCTTGTCACTCAATGTAAAGCCACCTGTAAAGGAAAGAAAAGCAATAAGAAGTGACAGGAAAGATGGGAGAAATAGGAAGAGAGGAAGGCAGGCACAGAAAAAGAATGATAAAGGCTAAGGAAGAAGAGGCAGCACTACATCAAGCGAGTGGATGAGGGACGCCACCACCTACCACAGTCCTTGAAATTATTGAGTTAAATAAGATATAGTTTCAGTACAGTTATTAAAGAACTGGAAGTCCTCGCCATAAAGAGCATTTTCAACGTTCTTGGTCGTTCAATTGCAGTTATTTAGGAAGATTTTGCTTCAGTCAAATTTCCACGGCTACCTTTAAACTAAATTGCTAGTTTCTTGAATTTGTAGTTTTTAATGTATTAGAAAAATGTTGGAATCCAGCTGACATAATGAATGGCTGCATCTGACATATTTATTTTATGGAGACGATACATTAATTTTATTTTGGCTCAAAATTGAATCCCCGTCTTGACTGATAAGTTGTAGCATAATTAACACAGAACTTTGTGCCAGTTACGAAAAAGTGCTATGGATGGGCAACACCGTAGGTCTTTCGTAGTCTGTCTGAGCTACGTAATATGGCCGCAAAAAAAAAAAAAAAAAAAAAAAAAAAATTAACGAATGAACTGTAGAAATAAATAAAACATCTACATGGCAGGTGGAGTGAAGGCTGGGATGCTGAAGAGAAACCGATGGTAGAGGGACACTGGTGATGCTGACCGTGGGAAAGACTATGCTGCCCGGGACCGTGCGAGGGATAATGCTGCCGTGACCGTGGGAGGGACCTCAACAAAGAAAGCCATCTGAAGGGAAGATTAGGTAAGTACTTCTCAAAACACTACGTACAATAAGACAATATAACAAAGGCAAAATATCTAGTACAGTAAGTGACAAAGCCAAAATAATGTAAACATATTTGACGATAAAATGTGTGGATATTTTCAGCAAAGAGACAGTCAGAAATAACGAATACACTGATGTAAGTCCTGCTAATTTTATATGGCATTTACAGGAGGGAAATTATCCAGCTAGTACCACCTCAACATACTGCTCGGTGCCATTGATACCTCGTCTTGAATTTACCCCTCCGAGGATCGCTGTCCACCCAGAAGTATCCTCATCTTTCTTATCCGGTAATGTACGAGGACTTTGAACTTCACAATATTTTAGTTGACTTTACACTAATCAGTCGGAATATAGTAAATTTAGTTCGTCTCGGTATAGCTCCAAACACTTCGGCCTTCAGTTAATCGTATCTAAGCTTTGGTCAGCCCTTAGTCGTCGTCAGGTCTGTCATAGGGTCGTATCATTTTAAAAGAGCACCAAGGTGTAGACATGACCCGTTTTATTTACTTCTTGAGATGTAATGATTGCCTGGCTTTTCTGTATCGTTGCTAACTACACTATATTGTGAAATGTAAGCTGATCACATAAATTAAAGGTGTTTCATTAATAACTCTATAACGTTATGGACTTGCTTACACCTTTGTGCTTTTTTTAATAACTCAAGTCGTTTGCCTCTCTTGTCAGTTGGTTAGCTAAGTCCTACCTCATCACTGACCCTTTATATATTCATATCACTCCCCGTCCTGAACACTTAACCATCTTCCCGCTTTGTTAGACCCCCAGTCAGTTAGGCAGCCACAGGCCCAGTCACTCCACAGTCACTGATTCCGCCTCTCAGTACCTTTAACCAATTGACTCACTGATCAGAAGTCGGCACAGCTAGTCAGTCTACATTCTAGACGATCACATTCACTCTAGTCAGTCCACACACTTTATCACTTCAAACCTTAACTGATTCAGTGCACATCCATCACTCCAAGCCCTTCATGATTCACCCCACATTCTCCAGTACTCCAAACCCTTTCTGTATCAGTCTTCAGCTTTAATCAGTCCACAGCCCTACTGACCCAGTCAGTCCACAGCCCTACTGATCCAGTCAGTCCACAGCCCTACTGACCCAGTCAGTCCACAGCCCTACTGACCCAGTCAGTCCACAGCCCTACTGACCCAGTCAGTCCACAGCCCTACTGACCCAGTCAGTCCACAGCCCTACTGACCCAGTCAGCCCACAGCCCTACTGACCCAGTCAGCCCACAGCCCTACTGACCCAGTCAGCCCACAGCCCTACTGACCCAGTCAGCCCACAGCCCTACTGACCCAGTCAGCCCACAGCCCTACTGACCCAGTCAGTCCACAGCCCTACTGACCCAGTCAGTCCACAGCCCTACTGACCCAGTCAGTCCACAGCCCTACTGACCCAGTCAGTCCACAGCCCTACTGACCCAGTCAGTCCACAGCCCTACTGACCCAGTCAGTCCACAGCCCTACTGACCCAGTCAGTCCACAGCCCTACTGACCCAGTCAGTCCACAGCCCTACTGACCCAGTCAGTCCACAGCCCTACTGACCCAGTCAGTCCACAGCCCTACTGACCCAGTCAGTCCACAGCCCTACTGACCCAGTCAGTCCACAGCCCTACTGACCCAGTCAGTCCACAGCCCTACTGACCCAGTCAGTCCACAGCCTCAATGACCCGTGTGTTCACACCCTATGTTAGTCCTCATCATCAGTCGGTCATTGGTAGTAGGTCAGTTCTATCAATAAACACGTCAGTGACTCACACCCACAACCAGTCAGTCGTCCTACACCCATGGACAGTACACATCTTCAAAAACTCAGGTAGTCCACACCCACTATCACCACAAACCCTTACTGATTCAGTCCACAGCCTCCATCACTACATACCTTTACTGATTCAGTCCACAGCCTGCATCACTACATACCTTTACTGATTCAGTCCACAGCCTTGTAAACCCCGTCAGTCCACAGCCTTGTAAACCCCTGTCAGTCCACAGCCTTGTAAACCCCGTCAGTCCACAGCCTTGTAAACCCCGTCAGTCCACAGCCTTGTAAACCCCCGTCAGTCCACAGCCTTGTAAACCCCTGTCAGTCCACAGCCTTGTAAACCCCGTCAGTCCACAGCCTTGTAAACCCCCGTCAGTCCACAGCCTTGTAAACCCCTGTCAGTCCACAGCCTTATGATCTATCAGTCCAACCCCTTAGCCAGTCAGACTCCCTAATTAAATTTCACTGTCAGATCGTCAGTCTATGCCTAGTGTCAATGAGTCCACACCCTGTCAGTCCACACCCTGTCACTCAGTCCACACCCTGTCACTCAGTCCACACCCTGTCACTCAGTCCACACCCTGTCTCAGGCCACACCCTGTCACAGTCCACACCCTGTCACTCAGTTCACAGTCACTTAGTCCATACTGTCACAGTCCACACCCTAGCAACATCAGTCAGTCAGCATCAGTCAGTCAGCATCAGTCAGTCAGCATCAGTCAGTCAGCATCAGTCAGTCAGCATCAGTCAGTCAGCATCAGTCAGTCAGCATCAGTCAGTCAGCATCAGTCAGTCAGCATTAGTCATTTTAATCCTTCAGTCATTTGTCAATAGTCAGCCAATCCAGTCAGTCCACAGTCCAATCCAGTTAGTCCCCTGTCCAGTCTACTTAGTCCCCCGTCCAGTCTTAGTCCCCCGTCCAGTCTTAGTCCCCCGTCCAGTCTCAGTCCCCATTGCAGTCTACTCAGTCCACAGTCCAGTCTACTCAGTCCACAGTCCAGTCTACTCAGTCCACAGTCCAGTCTACTGTCCCCAGTCCAATCTACTCAGTCCACAGTCCAGTCTACTCAGTGCCCAGTCCAATCCAGTTAGTGCACAGTCCAGTCTACTCAGTCCACAGTCCAATCCAGTTAGTTCAGTCCTAGCCACTCAGTCCACAGTCTTAGCCACTCAGTCCACAGTCTTAGCCACTCAGTCCACAGTCCAAGCCGATCAGTGCAGTCCAATCGATCCACACCCATACTACAGTCCAGTCTACACCTTTAGTCCAGCCCAGTTCAGTCCACACCCACAGTCCAGTCCAGTCCACACCCACAGTCCAGTCCAGTCCAGTCCACACCCACAGTCCAGTCCAGTCCACACCCACAGTCCAGTCCAATCCACACCCACAGTCCAGTCCAATCCACACCCACATCCCCAGTCCAGTTCAGTCAGTCAGTCCACATCCCAGTCCAGTCCAGTCAGTCAGTTCACATCCCAGTCCAGTCTAGTCCAGTCAGTCATTCCACACCCCCAGTCCAGTCCAGTCAGTCAATTAACTCCCTTAATCCAGTCCAGTCAGTCAGTCAGTCCACACCCCCAGTCCAGTTCAGTCCAGTCAGTCCACATCTCCAGTCCAGTCCAATCCAGCCAGTCAGTCCACACCCCCAGTCCAGTCCAGTCAGTCCACACCCCCAGTCCAGTCCAGTCAGTCCACATCTCCAATCCAGTCCAGTCCAGCCAGTCAGTTCAGACCCCCAGTCCAGTCCACTCAGTCGGTCCAGACCCCCAGTCCAGTCCAGTCCAGTCAGTCAGTCCACACTCCTAATTCAGTCCAGTCCACACCCACAGTCCCGTCCAGTCCACACCCACAGTCCAGTCCAGTTCAGTCCACACTCACACACTCAATACAGTCCAGCCCAGTCAGTCCACACCCTAGTCCAGTCCAGTCAGTCAGTTCACACCCCAGTCCAGTCCAGTCAGTCCACACCCCCAGTCCAGTCCAGTCCACATTCTCAGTCCACTCCAGTTCACTTAATCCAGACCCACCGTCCAGTCGTTGAGTTAGTTAATCCACACCCTCATTCCACACAGTCAGTCCACACCCACAGTCAGTCAGTCCACACATTTAGCTGATTCAGTTAGACCACATCCTCAGTCTTCACTTCCTGTCAGTATTCGTTTTACCAGTTAGTCAGTCAGTACCTTGGTCAGTACAGGCCTAGTACTTGTATACGTTAACTGACTGTCATTATATTTACTGATTCAGTTGGTCCAGTTAAGCTTTACGCCACCCACCTGCCACCCACCTGCCACCCACCTGCCACCCACCTGCCATCCACCTGCCACCTACCATCCACCTGCCACCTACCATCCACCTGCCACCTGCCACCTACCTGCCACCTGCCATCCACCTGCCATCCACCTGCCATCCACCTGCCACCACCACTCACAGCCCTCCTGCCACCACCACCCACAATCCACTTGCCACCACCACCCACAATCCACTTGCCACCACCACCCACAATCCACCTGTCACCACCACCCACAACCCACCTGTCACCACCATCCACAACCCACCTGCCACCACCATCCACAACCCACCTGCCACCACCATCCACAACCCACCTGCCACCACCACCCACAACCCACCTGCCACCACCACCCACAACCCACCTGCCACCACCACCCACAACCCACCTGCCACCACCACCCACAACCCACCTGCCACCACCACCCACAACCCACCTGCCACCACCACCCACCTACCGCCACCACCACCCACCTACCGCCACCACCACCCACCTGCCACCCACCTGCCACCCACCTGCCACCCACCTGCCACCCACCTGCCACCCACCTGCCACCCACCTGCCACCCACTTGCCACCCACCTGCCACCCACCTGCCACCCACCTGCCACCCACTTGCCACCCACCTGCCACCACCACCCACTTGCCACCACCACCCACTTGCCACCACCACCCACTTGCCACCACCACCCATTTGCCACCACCACCCACTTGCCACCCACCTGCCACCACCACCCACTTGCCACCACCACCCACTTGCCACCACCACCCACTTGCCACCACCACCCACTTGCCACCACCACCCACTTGCCACCCACCTGCCACCACCACCCACTTGCCACCCACCTGCCACCACCACCCACATGCCACCCACCTGCCACCACCACCCACGTGCCACCCACCTGCCACCACCACCCACTTGCCATCCACCTGCCACCACCACCCACTTGCCATCCACCTGCCACCACCACCCACTTGCCACCCACCTGCCACCACCACCCACTTGCCACCCACCTGCCACCACCACCCACTTGCCACCCACCTGCCACCACCACCCACTTGCCACCCACCTGCCACCACCACCCACTTGCCACCCACCTGCCACCCACCTGCCACCACCACCCACCTGCCACCCACCTGCCACCACCACCCACTTGCCACCCACCTGCCACCACCACCCACTTGCCACCCACCTGCCACCACCACCCACTTGCCACCCACCTGCCACCACCACCCACTTGCCACCCACCTGCCACCACCACCCACTTGCCACCCACCTGCCACCCACCTGCCACCACCACCCACCTGCCACCACCACTCCACTTGCCACCACCACCCACCTGCCACCACCACCCACCTGCCACCACCACCCACCTGCCACCACCACTCCACTTGCCACCACCACCCCACTTGCCACCACCACTCCACTTGCCACCACCACCCACTTGCCACCACCACCCACTTGCCACCACCACTCCACTTGCCACCACCACCCACTTGCCACCACCACCCACTTGCCACCACCACCCACTTGCCACCCACCTGCCACCACCACCCACTTGCCACCCACCTGCCACCACCACCCACTTGCCACCATCACCCACTTGCCACCCACCTGCCACCACCACCCACTTGCCACCCACCTGCCACCCACCTGCCACCACCACCCACTTGCCACCCACCTGCCACCACCACCCACTTGCCACCCACCTGCCACCCACCTGCCACCACCACCCACCTGCCACCCACCTGCCACCACCACCCACTTGCCACCCACCTGCCACCACCACCCACTTGCCACCCACCTGCCACCACCACCCACTTGCCACCCACCTGCCACCACCACCCACTTGCCACCCACCTGCCACCCACCTGCCACCCACCTGCCACCACCACCCACCTGCCACCACCACCCACCTGCCACCACCACCTACCTGCCACCACCACCCACCTGCCACCACCACCTACCTGCCACCACCACCCACCTGCCACCACCACCCACCTGCCACCCACCTGCCACCAACCTGCCACCCACCAGCCACCCACCTGCCACCCACCTGCCACCAACCTGCCACCCACCTGCCACCACCACCCACTTGCCACCCACCTGCCACCACCACCCACTTGCCACCCACCTGCCACCACCACCCACTTGCCACCAACCTGCCACCACCACCCACTTGCCACCACCACCCACTTGCCACCACCACCCACTTGCCACCCACCTGCCACCACCACCCACTTGCCACCACTACCCACTTGCCACTCACTTGCCACTCACTTGCCACCACCACCCACTTGCCACCCACCTGCCACCACCACCCACTTGCCACCCACCTGCCACCACCACCCACTTGCCACCCACCTGCCACCACCACCCACTTGCCACCCACCTGCCACCACCACCCACTTGCCACCCACCTGCCAACACCACACACTTGCCACCCACCAGCCACCACCACCCACTTGCCACCCACCTGCCACCACCACCCACTTGCCACCCACCTGCCACCACCACCCACCTGCCACCCACCTGCCACCCACCTGCCACCCACCTGCCACCACCACCCACTTGCCACCCACCTGCCACCCCCACCCACTTGCCACCCACCTGCCACCCACCTGCCACCACCACCCACCTGCCACCACCACCCACCTGCCACCACCACCCACTTGCCACCACCACCCACTTGCCACCACCACCCACTTGCCACCACCACCCACTTGCCACCACCACCCACTTGCCACCACCACCCACTTGCCACCACCACCCACTTGCCACCCACCTGCCACCCACCTGCCACCCACCTGCCACCACCACCCACTTGCCACCCACCTGCCACCACCACCCACTTGCCACCCACCTGCCACCACCACCCACTTGCCACCCACCTGCCACCACCAACCACTTGCCACCACCACCCACCTGCCACCACCACCCACCTGCCACCACCACCCACCTGCCACCACCACTCAACTTGCCACCACCACTCAACTTGCCACCACCACTCAACTTGCCACCACCACTCAACTTGCCACCACCACTCAACTTGCCACCACCACTCAACTTGCCACCACCACCCACTTGCCACCACCACCCACTTGCCACCCACCTGCCACCACCACCCACTTGCCACCACTACCCACTTGCCACTCACTTGCCACCACCACCCACTTGCCACCCACCTGCCACCACCACCCACTTGCCACCCACCTGCCACCACCACCCACTTGCCACCCACCTGCCACCACCACCCACTTGCCACCCACCTGCCACCACCACCCACTTGCCACCCACCTGCCACCCACCTGCCACCCACCTGCCACCACCACCCACTTGCCACCCACCTGCCACCACCACCCACCTGCCACCCACCTGCCACCACCACCCACCTGCCACCACCACCCACCTGCCACCACCACCCACCTGCCACCACCACCCACCTGCCACCACCACCCACCTGCCACCACCACCCACCTGCCACCACCACCCACTTGCCACCACCACCCACTTGCCACCCACCTGCCACCACCACCCACCTGCCACCACCACCCACCTGCCACCACCACCCACCTGCCACCACCACCCACCTGCCACCACCACCCACCTGCCACCACCACCCACTTGCCACCCACCTGCCACCCACCTGCCACCACCACCCACTTGCCACCCACCTGCCACCACCACCCACTTGCCACCACCAACCACTTGCCACCACCACCCACTTGCCACCACCACCCACCTGCCACCACCACTCAACTTGCCACCACCACTCAACTTGCCACCACCACTCAACTTGCCACCACCACTCAACTTGCCACCACCACTCAACTTGCCACCACCACTCAACTTGCCACCACCACTCAACTTGCCACCACCACCCACCTGCCACCACCACCCACTTGCCACCACCACCCACTTGCCACCACCACCCACTTGCCACCACCACCCACTTGCCACCACCACCCACTTGCCACCCACCTGCCACCCACCTGCCACCCACCTGCCACCACCACCCACCTGCCACCACCATCCACTTGCCACCACCACCCACTTGCCACCCACTTGCCACCACCACCCACTTGCCACCACCACCCACTTGCCACCCACTTGCCACCACCACCCACTTGCCACCCACCTGCCACCACCACCCACTTGCCACCCACCTGCCGCCACCACCACCCACTTGCCACCACCACCCACTTGCCACCCACCTGCCACCACCACCCACTTGCCACCAACACCCACTTGCCACCACCACCCACTTGCCACCACCACCCACTTGCCACCCACCTGCCACCACCACCCACTTGCCACCCACCTGCTACCACCACCCACCTGCTACCACCACCCACCTGCTACCACCACCCACCTGCTACCACCACCCACCTGCTACCACCACCCACCTGCTACCACCACCCACCTGCCACCACCACCCACCTGCCACCACCACCCACCTGCCACCACCACCCACTTGCCACCCACCTGCCACCACCACCCACTTGCCACCCACCTGCCACCACCACCCACTTGCCACCCACCTGCCACCACCACCCACTTGCCACCCACCTGCCACCACCACCCACTTGCCACCCACCTGCCACCACCACCCACCTGCCACCACCACCCACCTGCCACCACCACCCACTTGCCACCACCACCCACTTGCCACCACCACCCACTTGCCACCACCACTCAACTTGCCACCACCACTCTACTTGCCACCACCACTCTACTTGCCACCACCACTGAACTTGCCACCACCACTCAACTTGCCACCACCACTCAACTTGCCACCACCACTCAACTTGCCACCACCACTCAACTTGCCACCACCACTCAACTTGCCACCCACCTGCCACCCACCTGCCACCACCACCCACTTGCCACCACCACCCACTTTCCACCCACCTGCCACCACCACCCACTTGCCACCACCACCCACTTGCCACCCACCTGCCACCACCACCCACTTGCCACCCACCTGCCACCACCACCCACTTGCCACCACCACCCACCTGCCACCACCACCCACCTGCCACCACCACCCACCTGCCACCCACTACCCACTACCCAACACCCACCTGCCACCCACTACCCACTACCCAACACCCACCACCCACCTGCCACCCACCACCCACCACCCACCTGCCACCCACTACCCACCACCCACCACCCACCTGCCACCCACTACCCACCACCCACCTGCCACCCACTACCCACCACCCACCTGCCACCCACTACCCACCTGCCACCTGCCACCCACTACCCACCTGCCACCCACTACCCACCACCCACCTGCCACCCACTACCCACCACCCACCTGCCACCCACTACCCACCACCCACCTGCCACCCACTACCCACCACCCACCTGCCACCCACTACCCACCACCCACCTGCCACCCACTACCCACCACCCACCTGCCACCCACCACCCACCTGCCACCCACCACCCACCTGCCACCCACTACCCACCACCCACCTGCCACCCACTACCCACCACCCACCTGCCACCCACTACCCACCACCCACCTGCCACCCACTACCCACCACCCACCTGCCACCCACTACCCACCACCCACCTGCCACCCACTACCCACTACCCACCTGCCACCCACCTGCCACCCACCACCCACCTGCCACCCACCTGCCACCCACCTGCCACCCACCACCCACCACCCACCTGCTACCCACTACCCACCACCCACCTGCTACCCACTACCCACCACCCACCTGCTACCCAGTACCCACCACCCACCACCCACCTGCTACCTGCTACCCACTACCCACCACCCACCTGCTACCCACTACCCACTACCCACCACCCACCACCCACCTGCTACCCACCACCCACCACCCACCACCCACCTGCTACCCACTACCCACCACCCACCTGCTACCCACTACCCACCACCCACCTGCTACCCACTACCCACCACCCACCTGCTACCCACTACCCACCACCCACCTGCTACCCACTACCCACCACCCACCTGCTACCCACTACCCACCACCCACCTGCCACCCACTACCCACCACCCACCTGCTACCCACTACCCACCACCCACCTGCTACCCACTACCCACCACCCACCTGCTACCCACTACCCACCACCCACCACCCACCTGCTACCCACTACCCACCACCCACCTGCTACCCACTACCCCCGACCAACCTGCTACCCACTACCCACCACCCACCTGCTACCCACTACCCACCACCCACCTGCTACCCACTACCCACCACCCACCTGCTACCCACTACCCACCACCCACCTGCTACCCACTACCCACCACCCACCTGCTACCCACTACCCACCACCCACCTGCTACCCACTACCCACCACCCACCACTACCCACCTGCCACCCACCACTACCCACCTGCCACCCACCACTACCCACCTGCCACCCACCACAACCCACCACCTGCCACCCACTACCCACCACCTGCCACCCACTACCCACCACCTGCCACCCACTACCCACCACCTGCCACCCACTACCCACCACCTGCCACCTACTACCCACCACCTGCCACCTGCCACCCGCCACCTGCCACCTGCCACCCACCACCTGCCACCCACCACCTGCCACCCACCACCTGCCACCCACCACCTGCCACCCACCACCTGCCACCCACCACCTGCCACCCACCACCTGCCACCCACCACCCGCCACCCGCCACCCACCACCCACTACCCACCACCCACCACCCACCACCCACCACCCACTACCCACTACCCACCACCTGCCACCCACTACCCACCTGCCATCTACCTGCCACCCACTACCCACCTGCCATCTACCTGCCACCCACTACCCACCTGCCATCCACCTGCCACCCACTACCCACCTGCCATCCACCTGCCACCCACTACCCACCTGCCATCCACCTGCCACCCACTACCCACCTGCCATCCACCTGCCACCCACTACCCACCTGCCATCCACTACCCACCTGCCATCCACCTGCCACCCACTACCCACCTGCCATCCACCTGCCACCCACCTGCCATCCACCTGCCACCCACTACCCACCTGCCACCCACCTGCCACCCACCTGCCACCCACCTGCCACCCACCTGCCACCCACCTGCCATCCACCTGCCACCTGCCATCCACCTGCCACCCACCTCCCACCTGCCATCCACCTGCCACCCACCATCCACCTGCCACCCACCACCCACCTGCCACCCACCACCCACCTGCCACCCACCACCCACCTGCCACCCACCACCCACCTGCCACCCACCACCCACCTGCCACCCACCACCCACCTGCCACCCACCACCCACCTGCCACCCACCTGCCACCCACCACCCACCTGCCACCCACCACCCACCTGCCATCCACCCACCACCCACCTGCCATCCACCCACCACCCACCTGCCATCCACCTGCCACCCACCCACTACCTGCCACCCACCCACTACCTGCCACCCACCCACTACCTGCCACCCACCCACTACCTGCCACCCACCCACTACCTGCCATCCACCTGCCACCCACTACCCACCACGCACCACCCACCTGCCACCCACTACCCACCACGCACCACCCACTTGCCACCCACCACCCACATGCCACCCACCACCCACCTGCCATCCACTCACTACCCACCACCCACCTGCCATCCACTCACTACCCACCACCCACCTGCCACCCACCTGCCACCCACTACCCACCACGCACCACCCACTACCCACCACGCACCACCCACCTGCCACCCACTACCCACCACGCACCACCCACCTGCCACCCACTACCCACCACGCACCACCCACTACCCACCACGCACCACCCACCTGCCACCCACTAACCACCACGCACCACCCACCTGCCACCCACCACGCACCACCCACCTGCCACCCACAACCCACCACCCACCACCCACCACCCACCTGACACCCACCACGCACCACCCACCACTCACCACCCACCACGCACCACCCACCACGCACCACCCACCACCCACCTGCCACCCACCACGCACCACCCACCTGCCACCCACCACGCACCACCCACCTGCCACCCACCACGCACCACCCACCTGCCACCCCCCACGCACCACCCACCTGCCACCCACCACGCACCACGCACCACCCACCTGCCACCCACCACGCACCACGCACCACCCACCTGCCACCCACCACGCACCACCCACCACGCACCACCCACCACCCACCACCCACCACCCACCAGCCACCCACCACGCACCACCCACCTGCCACCCACCACGCACCACCCTCCTGCCACCCACCTGCCACCCACCTGCCACCCACCACGCACCACCCACCTGCCACCCACCACGCACCACCCACCTGCCACCCACCTACCACCTGCCACCCACCTACCACCTGCCACCCACCTGCCACCCACCACCTGCCACCCACCTGCCACCCACCACCCACCACCCGCCACCCACCTGCCACCCACCTGCCACCTGCCACCCGCCACCCACCTGCCACCTGCCACCCGCCACCCACCTGCCACCTGCCACCTGCCACCCGCCACCCACCACCCACCACCCACCACCCACCACCCCCCACCCGCCACCCCCCACCCACCACCCGCCACCCACCCGCCACCCCCCACCCGCCACCCACCTGCCACCCGCCACCCACCACCCGCCACCCACCTGCCACCCGCCACCCACCTGCCACCCGCCACCCACCTACCTACCTGTCACCCACCTACCTACCTGTCACCCACCTACCTACCTGTCACCCACCTACCTACCTGTCACCCACCTGCCACCCGCCACCCACCTGCCACCTGCCACCTGCCACCCACCTACCACCCACCTACCACCACGCCACCCACCTACCAACCAGAGCCTTCTTGATCGCTGACAACTCTTCTGATGAAGCCATCTCAAAATAAAACTTACTTTTGTTGAATAAAATCTGGAAATCTTTTATCATACCTCAATTACCTGTCTTTATACCTGAAAACTATTTGATGTGGGGTTGGTGTGGATGTTGTGGGGTTGGGATGGTTATATAAGGTGGGGTTGGTTGAAAGGGCTTTATACTGAAGGAAGAATTGGATGTTGTGGAGGGTTGGGATGGATGTCGTCGGCGTTGGGTTGGGTTGGGTTGCGTTGGGTTGGGTGTCGTGGGGTTGGGTTGGGTTGGATGTCGTAGGGTTGGGTTGGGTTGGATGTCTTAGGGTTGGGTTGGATTGGGTTGGATGTCTTGGGTTGGGTTGGATGTCTTGGGTTGGGTTGGGTTGGATGTCTTGGATTGGGTTGGATGTCGTGGGGTTGGGTTGGGTTGGTTGGATGTCGTGGGGTTGGGTTGGGTTGGGTTGGATGTCGTGGGGTTGGGTTGGGTTGGGTTGGATGTCGTGGGGTTGGGTTGGGTTGGGTTGGATGTCGTGGGGTTGGGTTGGGTTGGTTGGATGTCGTGGGGTTGGGTTGGGTTGGTTGGATGTCGTGGGGTTGGGTTGGGTTGGATGTCGTGGGGTTGGGTTGGGTTGGGTTGGGTTGGATGTCGTGGGGTTGGGTTGGTTGGATGTCGTGGGGTTGGGTTGGGTTGGGTTGGTTGGATGTCGTGGGGTTGGGTTGGGTTGGGTTGGTTGGATGTCGTGGGGTTGGGTTGGGTTGGGTTGGATGTCGTGGGGTTGGGTTGGGTTGGTTGGATGTCGTGGGGTTGGGTTGGGTTGGTTGGATGTCGTGGGGTTGGGTTGGGTTGGGTTGGTTGGATGTCGTGGGGTTGGGTTGGTTGGATGTCGTGGTGTTGGGTTGGGTTGGGTTGGATGTCGTGGTGTTGGGTTGGGTTGAGTTGGATGTGGGGTTGGGTTGGGTTGGATGTGGGGTTGGGTTGGATGTGGTGGGGTTGGGTTGGGTTGGATGTCGTGGGGTTGGGTTGGGCTGGGCTGGGTTGGATGTCGTGGGGTTGGGTTGGATGTGGGGTTGGGTTGGGTTGGATGTGGAGTTTGGTTGGGTTGGGTTGGATATCGTGGGGTTGGGTTGGATATCGTGGGGTTGGGTTGGGTTGGGTTGGATGTCGTGGGGTTGGGTTGGGTTGGGTTGGATGTCGTGGGGTTGGGTTGGGTTGGGTTGGATGTCGTGGGGTTGGGTTGGGTTGGGTTGGGTTGAATATCGTGGGGATGGGATGGACTGGATTGGATACAGTGGATGGGTTGGACTGTGTATTACTGAGTACTGGAATGGATATGCTCTATTCCCTATTCCCCTTCTCCCTCTTTCGTTTAGCTGCTGGCTTCTTCTTACTCCCCCACCCTTTGCACCTCCCTCTCCTTTTTTCCCCATCCTCCCTCCCCTACCCTACCCCACCCCACCCCACCCCGCCCCTCACCCCCCCACCCCCCCTCACCCCACCACCCTCACCCCAACCCCCCTCACCCCACCCCTCACCCCACCCCTCACCCCACCACCCCCCTCACCCCAACCCCCCTCACCCCAACCCCCCTCACCCCAACCCCCCTCACCCCAACCCCCCCTCACCCCAACCCCCCCTCACCCCAACCCCCCCTCACCCCAACCCCCCCTCACCCCACCCCTCACCACACCCCAGGGCCCTCATTAGGACTATTACAACTGATTCTTTCCTTTTACTCTGAAAATTTCCCACACTTTAAACACTTTCTCCTTGAGTATTAAACCCCAGTTGGCTTCAGTACAGGTGGAGGAAGCAGACACTGATGAAAACATTATAACTAAAAACAAACTCTGTACCTGTGCAGTGTGATCTCCTCAGACTTTCTCCCGCAGGTGTGGTCACGTGGGAAGACAGCAGCCAGACCGACATTCCAGAGGCCATACTTCTCGCCACTCCGTCCACATCTCCACTCCTCGCCTGTCTTAGCCACTCCATCGATGACACCACCACTACTCGCCTCTTCGCCATTCAGCTGATCAGAATTCGCCACCCTGCCCAGAGAGATGCCCATTTAAGTCCTGGATTATAAGACTTTGAAGAACTTTGGCCAGATTATATATGACATGGGTACAATAAAACTGGACCTCCACACACTGCCTCTCTTCACCTTTCACCTGATGAGAAACCTGTCCTGGCCAGAAAGATCCTTGGTCTTGGAGGAAACACAAGAATTTGCATCGGATAAGTGACACCTGGAAATAATGAACCAACTAGTTAGGACTACGGTTGCTGACGCTTTTTATCCTATAGAGGAAAACACCTTGTAAAGATTGCCGGAATAAAGGACTGGACTGGTGTTGTTAAATACCTACTTAGGCTGACAACAAACAACAATATGGTATGAACTGCAGAGTTAGGATCCAGAGACAAAGCTTAATTCCCACTGATGTTTTACTTTGAAAATTTAATCTGAATAGGACACTTAACCATGTACAAATACTGTAACTGACCAGCTTATCTATACACATGCAGTAAATAATAGTAATTTTATTCCAGCCATTAGAGGAGATAGATACTGTACCTATTATCCCTGGACCTTACCTACCACATGGTTACTAAATAGGGGTGAATAGGACCAAAGGATAGTGAATCAGTACCCAGTGAGTCACACCTCCCTTCATTACCTATGGCATTCAAGCCTTCATATTAACTTAGCACAACCTACGGTATTCAAGCCTTCATATTAACTTAGCACTACCTATGGCATTCAAGCCTTCATACTTTTAACTTGCACTACCTATGGCATTCAAGCCTTCATACCCAGCATTCAAGCCTTCATACATAGCACTACCTATGGCCCCAAGCCTTCATATTAACTTAGCACTACCTATTGTATTCAAGCCTTCATATTAACTTAGCATTACCTATGGCATTGAAGCCTTCATATTAACTTAGCATCACCTATGGGGGGCGCGGTAGCACAGTGGTAGTGCGCTGGACTTGTGATCGGGGGATTGCAAGTTCGAGCCTCGCCCGGGCTGCCGTGCCGGGAGGGGTAGCTCCCTCCTGTAACCCTAGCGGGGCTATATAGTCCAATACAGGGCTTAGCTCGGGGGAACTCCATTTCTCCCATTTAGCATCACCTATGACATTCAAGCATTCATAATAACTTAGCACTACCTATGGCATTGAAGCCTTGATACTTTAACTTGGCTGCTTTGAGAACTTATGTATAGTCTTTAGATCTGGCTTGATGAACTCTGATAAAGGTGCAGTATAGCCACTTCAGTACCTCATTTGGACTTTGACGAAGGGGTAAACCTGACTGCACAATAGACTTAGAACTTTCCCTGACAGGATGGCAAGAAGGCTATGATAACAGCACTAGTGAAGGGATACATAGGAGTATCTGGATCTACTCTGAAATAGGACATGGGTAAAGAACACCATTACCTACACTGGATACAATAGCTGGTCAGACTTACATGCAGTGTGTCTGCAGTACACTCATTGCAGGTTTCCTTATCAAGATACCTTAAGTACGCATGGGAAAAAACTTGAATGGAGAACACTAAGGTAAGAAGTACTATGAAAACTACCAACCAGCGAGATGACCTGGAGGGCCAGTGTACAGGAGCTTCAGCACCAGAGTATATATAAAACAGTCTGGCAGTAACATGAATAAACTGCAGGCACCAGAGGAAATAACTGGAGGATTATAAACAGCCGAAATAAGGCTATTACTGCTAGTCAAGGCAGTGCTAATTGCACTAAGTAATGAAGCTAGTCAGTCTTGTACAAATACTGTAGTTACCCATCAATAAACCATAGCTGACCAAAGTACTGGTTTTGCTGTACCTGGGGGAGGGGTCTGCACAGTCCGAAATAAGGGTTTTGCATCCGTAGATTGTACACAACAGTCCTAAAATATTCTAAGTTGACGTAGGGGTTTTACATCCGTAGAGTTTTTTCACAACTCCGTCAGATTCTAAGTTGAAATAAGGGTTTTTCATCCATAGATTTTATACCAAACCATAAAATATTCGAAGTTGAAACAGGGGTTTTTCATCAATAGATTTTATACCAAACCATAAAATATTCGAAGTTGAAACAGGGGTTTTACATCCATAGAGTTTTTAGTTGAAACAGAGGGTTTTACATCCGTAGAGTTTTTTAAGGTAAAGTAGGTGTTGTACTCCCCCCCCTTTCTTTTGGTCACAGTTTCTAAGTTGAAGTAGGGCTTTTATATCCCTAGACTTTATACCCACTTCTCTGGTGGGTATAAAGTCTAAGTCCGAAGTAAGGGTTTTGGTGCCCTTAAGACTTATACCAGATCCAGTCACTGAAAATCCTAAGTCCAAATTGGAGTGCTTTTTGGACTTAGGATTTTTCGAGATGGTGGAACTGGTATAAAGTCAAAGTTGAATTGTGGGTTTTTATACCCAAGAGTTTATACCAGCAAGTTAACTTGTGCTGGAGTCTACTGTGTACTCTGTTCCATGTCTTTGGCAACTAGAGTATAGCATTGTAGGCTTTCTTTGCATACTATACTTTTTCTGTGATATTGTATTTTAGTCATTTGTAATACCATAAAGGGCAAAGTAAAGTTGATATACAGCTGATTCTTTTATTATCTTTAGTGTTTTACAAGAGTTTACAATTACAATACATTTACAAAGTATACAAGTAGCAATGGCAGCAGCTGTTAGGTTACTCTGGCAGAAGATTTTATATATTAAAGTATCTCAAAGTATATCACAAAAGTATTGGACTAGAGCAAATGTTTCAAGTATTATCAAAGTATATCAGTTAAATACGGCCAAGATACCTTTAGCAATTAATATTATGTAGTAGGTCCTATGTCTATCTCCAACTCGCTCCCTCGCTCCTACTCGCCCCTCTACCCTCTCTCCATCACGCTCACTCTAGAACGACAGAAAAAGAAAAAGCGCATAAAAAAGTAAAGGTGGGGAAGAGAAAGAAGCACTAAAGCAGACAGACACTAACAGACAGACACACCATCCCAGCACGTTCGGCTGCGCTGAGGACAGGCAGACAGGACAGACGGAGAGGAAGATGGAAGTGGAAGGAAGTCCCCCCTTTCCCGCCTCCCCCCACCCCACCTCCCTCCCCAGACCCACCTACCTGCCACACCCAGCCTAGTATGCTGGGAACTAAACACACACGCACACACAAGCAAAAAAAAAAAAAAATCATGCGCACACAATCACACCCTAAAGGAAAATACAAAGAAAAATACAACCTGTCACCTGTCCTGTCCGGCGCTCCGATCTCCCTGCAGGCTCTCCGGTCTCCCCTGGTCTCTCGGCCGTCTCGTCTCTCCCTCGCATCCGTCTCTGCATCGCCTGGGGAAATACAGGAACATCAAAGGTGCCTAAGGAATGCAATGCCTACCAGAGTAACGCTATACAGGTGCCGCCACAGCTGCTGCTACCCTCCCTACCACATCACCTATCAGTACAAGCTACAACACACGCCGCACTAGTTCCTCTGCAGGGCTTGCCATGTTCTCGAGCGGCCATCTCGTCGTCTACACCTGCCATTTCTTCCGTAGTTGCCACCCCTTCTTCTGAGGTTGCCATGTCTTCTGTGGTTGCCATGTCTTCTGAGGTTGCCATCTCGTCTTCTGAGGTTGCCATCTCGTCTTCTGGGGCTGCAGCTTCGCCTTCCTCCTCGCCTGCAGTTGCCATCT
>NC_137048.1:606461-676471 GCF_032717465.1 Coenobita brevimanus | reverse complement strand
TAGTAACCTTATAATTTCTATACTACCTTCACTCTAACCTGGCCTAATTTTCGTCTTTTTGTAGCTTATTTTAAGCAGCCCAGTTCAAGAAAACGATACTACTACCTCGGCTCTGCATCATCTCCAAAGCGCTTCTTCGTGACTAGCATCATAATTCCAGCATAAATCTCTTGTTTCAACTCAGCTGTCAAGATGGAGAGATGGCAATTTTAGGCCAAGTTAGAGAAAATAAAAATTAATCTTGTACATTCTAACACAAGTACTGTACATTATTACACTAGTATATAGCGTGGTCAGTAAATACGTAGCAAAAATCATGGGGTGTATTCCGGAGACGCTACTGAATGCCAATGACTAAATGAGCGTATTGCGAAATCTCAATAGTTTGGGAGTCCCAGCACTTCACAGATCTGCTATGAATGTGTTGGAGTCAGGGGATTGTAAATGAGACGTCCATCACATACAGTGAGATTTATTAACAGTATTATACAACATGCTAGACACAGGTATGTCATGCACATTTACAGCAAATGTTCACAACTCTGGCCTCCTTGCTCAATGCATGCTGCAGCCCGTTGCACAAGTGACTGTTGCACGCGTTCCAAAGCCCCGGGACTGTTGCTGATACCTGCCCTACTCCCTCCACCACTAACGACCCACCACTGCTTCCCACTAGCAAAAAGAGAGTAGAACATTTTTTTCGTGCTAAATTATGATAAAGAATTGAATTTATGAAACAGCGATTAAGATATAGCTATTAAGTGGTGGAAAGGGTGAACTATTAGGGAAACTGGGATGAGAGAGAGAGAGAGAGAGAGAGAGAGCGAGAGAGAGAAGGCAATACCATCTCAAGGGTTAATTCTTCATCTTTCCATTTCTGCTTCATAGCCTCATCATTTTCTCTTAACCAAACATTTCCTAAGCTTTAGCACAGTCTCCTTCTGGATAAAAGGTCATAAAGGCAAAGTCTAATCCTCCCTGTTACAAAATTTAATCTTAAAACGAATATCAAGAAAAAAGAATATTATACGCCATGGAACTGAGGGAGTAAATAGGAAGCTTGAAATATGACTAAAAAGATTTAGAGCAAACCAGCAGGATCCTGGAGGAGCGTCATAGCAAGACTTAACTCTTACTAATTCTGATGGTTGACCAATGGCTATGGGTGTCTGTAGTGGCACCAAAACCATGGATGTGAAAATCAAAGCATTTTAGTGTGTGTGTGTGTGTGTGTGTGTGTGTGTGTGTGTGTGTGGTGTGTGTGTGGTGTGTGTGTGGTGTGTGTGTGGTGTGTGTGTGTGTGTGTGTGTGTGTGTGTGTGTGTGTGTGTGTGTGTGTGTGTGTGTGTGTGTGTGTGTGTGTGTGTGTGTGTGTGTGTGTGTGTGTGTGTGTGTGTGTGTGTGTGTGTGTGTGTGTGTGTGAGGGTCAGAGTCCATAAATCTGATCGGTATTAAAGGACATGTTCCAAGCATAGGCATAAGAATGGACATACTAGCAGGATATACTTTGGATGGCCGCTGCATTTTGCAGTTCAAACTCTTAGACATGGGACAGACATGGGAGTGCAGACCAATGTAGCACCCTCATGCCATCACAGCTCCCTTGTTTTGCAGGTAATACTTTCATGTATGTTACCGGTTGTCAAAGTTTCTTAACACTGATCTGCATATGCCTAGGAAAGAGGGAACCACAGGAGACTCTGAGTCATAACGCTGATACTGTTAGACTTTTCATGGTCGGAACAAATATATTACTTTTTATCAGGCAAAGCTAAACAAATCAAGTCAGCTGAGAGTGAACCATAAAAGACAGGAAGTGTTAATTCTGGCACTATTAACTCTTTGGAAACAACTCAATACCCTATTATAGCTAACGTCAGACGATTTTATTCAGCTGAGAGTAAGCGTAGGATCTGCGAGTATTTATAGTGGTACCATTATCCCGCTAATGGTTCGAACAACGATATTAGTCTATTCCAACTAACGCAAGACGAGTTCATTCAGCAGAAAGTGAGTCAAGAGCCTGAGGGTTTGAGGCAACATGACTTCTTGACCAGGTATAAAGAAAAATAGCAACTCATTAAACTTACACCAGAGCCTGAATTAAAATGCGAGGATGACGGATACATAATATATAAACCTACCTACCTATATATCTATCTATTGTCAGACGCCACAATCCCGTAAGGGGTGACCATTTCACTTTGACTTGTTTTACGGGGAGTGGCACTAACCCTCCACCAACCCACTTGTTGACACGTAAGAAGCACGTATGGTTTGGTTATATGGTTACCACCCAGCGTTGTAAATGATTTCTTGGCTTACAGGAAACCATTTGGCTTGTCATTCAATGTAAAGCCACCTGTAAAGGAAAGAAAAGCAATAAGAAGTGACAGGAAAGATGGGAGAAACAGGAAGAGAGGAGGGCAGGCATAGAAAAAGAATAATAAAGGTGAATGAAGAAGTAGGCAGCACTACATCAAGTGAGTGGATGATGGTCGCCACCACCTACACCGCTGATAAAATATAGCCATGGACATCACTCAGGATCATCCCACGTGCACACACCCGCCCTGCATCGAATCTTTCACGCACAGTTAAGCACTTCACTCCGACAACGTATTTTATATTACTGCTAAAACCAATTTTTTTTTTTTTCAGCTTTGGAATGTCTTGTCCAACTGAAGACGTTAGATACATCCTTCATTAATCATTTAGCCTCTAGAGGAAGTGGTGGCGACCATCATCCACTCACTTGATGTAGTGCTGCCTACTTCTTTCTTAGCCTTTATCATTCTTTTTCTGTGCCTATCCTCCTCTCGTCCTAGTTCTCCCATCTTTCCTGTCACTTCTTATTGCTTTTCTTTCCTTTACATGTGGTGGCGACCATCATCCACTTACTTGATGTAGTGCTGCTCTACTTCTTCCTTAGCCTTTATCATTCTTTTTCTGTGCCTATCCTCCTCTCTTGCTATTTCTCCCATCTTTCCTGTCACTTCTTATTGCTTTTCTTTCCTTTTACAGGTGGCTTTATATTGAGTGACAAGCCAAAATGGTTTCATGTAAGCCAAGAAACCATTTACAACGCTGGGTGGTAACCATATAACCAAACCATACGTGCTCCCTACGCGTCAACAAGTGGTTTTTTTTTTTTATGGGTGGAAGAAGGAACCAAAGGCCATGGACCCGCAATAACACTTCCCTCCAAGAGAAAAACAAAATACAAGACAGAGCCAAATTCAAGATCCGTCCATTTCGAGAAGCCTGGACACACTGCGTTTGAAAGACTGGAGATCATAGGCAGCAGGAAATACAGACAGAGGGAGACAGTTCCAGAGTTGACCTGTTGCATAAATGAAGGACTGGGAGTAACGGTTAACTCTGCATTAGAGAGTTAGACAGAAAAGGGATGAGAGTTTGCTGCTAGACGGGTGCTACGCGCCCGTCGTAGAGGTGGAGGAATGCATGCAGACAGTTCAGAGGAGCAGTGACCATTAAAGTAGCGATAGAAAAGAGATAAAGATGCAACAGTGCGACGAAGAGAGAGAGGTTGAAGGGAGTCAGTAAGAGGAGGAGAGTTAATGAGACGAAAAGCCTTTGACTCCACCCTATTGAGAAGAGCTGTATGTGGGGAGCCTCCCCACACATGAGAGTTGTACTCCACACAGGGGCGGATAAAACCCCTGTATAGAGTCAACAATTGTGCAGGGGTTGGTGGAGGGTTAGTGCCCCTACCCGTAAAACAAATAACTTAAAGTCAAATGGCCACCCCTTACGGGATTATCGCGTCTTGCAATAGATAGACAGATAGCTAGGACTGTCGTAGGTTGAAAAAAAAAAAATCACCAGGTTGTAGCAGAAATTAAATGCAAAAATATGCGTCATTGGATGGAGGAGTTAACCCTTGAATGCACTGCCTTTTTTTTTTTTTTTTTTTTTTTTTTTTTTTTTTTTTTACATATTCTTGCTAATTTCAGATGATTTAGACTAACTTAGGAAAGGCCTGTCGTACTGATGGGATTGATGATGACTTGATTTAACTCCTCCAGTATGAAAAACGTTCCATAAGCTGTCCAAAATCGCCCGGATATAATGAGAATAAAACAGATAATAGGTAGACGGATTAATGCTGTCAGGCTGGTAATGACTCTTCTTCATATTATTTGTGCTGCCGGCAAACGATTGGAATAAGTTAGAGAGACTTTGATAACTTTTCCAAACAGATATTGCCTTCATCAACATCCTGACCTATAGAATACCTCCTTAACTTGAATTAAATCACCTGGTGTCAACACTATCTATCTATCTATTGCCAGACGCCTCAATCCCGTTTGGGGTGGCCACAAACAAATCGCCTCCAAGTCGCCCTGTCCCCCGCCATCTCACTGCCCTGCTCCCAACTCACACCCCCCTCTCTCATATACCTCTCCACCCCATCCCTCCATCTCATCCTCGGCCTCCCCGTCTAGTCCTCAAACGTGTATTTTGTTTAAGTGCAGACGACAAACTTCGTCGCCAGCGCCACCTATAGGAGTTACACAGCACTAACATACTCTGAGGTTCCAGTTAGGATTAAGGTCCTGCTATTGTTTCCCTATCATCGTGTATATTATTAATGAATGTAACTTTCCGCCCATACACCGACAAAGAATTTCCCTCACTTGCAACAAGCACAGGTCATTAGTCTGGTCAATGTGTAGTCATTGTTTAAACATTAATTTGTGTAAGCCGCCACCAGCTTCTCGTTAGTAGTGGCGGGTGATATCACCATTTATTGGTAATCGCGATTACTGATTACTTTAGAGAAAATAATCGATTAGTAAACGATTACCATTCCGATTACTGAAATCTGAGCTTATATGTTTGCTTTTCAAGGCGCCTTTCCTTACTGTATTTACCAGTACTACAGTAAGGAGGTACAAAGTCGTGCCACTATCTTGGAGTTCCTTTGTTTCTCAGTTATTCGTCTCAGTCATCTTTCAGTCTTTCTTCGATTTAGAGTTGCTCAAAAGTTCCTTTATACGATGGATACTCCACTTTAAGTATGCTATTTTTCTTTGAGCGTATAAAACACATATACAGCATGCTTGTCTATAATAATTCATGAAACATACATCCTTATTAGTAAAATATATAAAACAAGCATTCTTAGAGAGAGAGAGAGAGAGAGAGAGAGAGAGAGAGAGAGAGAGAGGAAGGGCAAGAGAAGGTGTGGCCTTGTTAGTGAGTCCGGAAGTACAGCAGTGTGTGATTGAATGGAAGGAGGTGTCATCGAGACTGATGTGGGTGAAAGCGAAATTTGAACGTGAGTTGTGGGTGTTTGTGAGTGCATATGGGCCTGGTAGTGAAAGGGATGAAGATGAGAGGGAGTCTTTCTGGAATGATGTTGATGAGTATCTGCAGAGTTTTGGAGCGAATGTGAATGTGGTAATGATGGGAGATCTGAATGCTAGAGTGGGAAATGTAGCATTTGAAGGCGTAGTTGGTATGCATGGTGTGCCTGGAAGAAATGAAAATGGGGAGCGAATGATAGGGATGTGTGTTGAGCGAGAGATGGTGATTGGAAATACCCTGTTTGAGAAGAAAGATATTTATAAATATACATGGGTGAGACAGGAGGGTGGGAAGGGTTGTTGATAGAGCTTTGATGGACTATGTAGTTGTGTCCAGGAATGTAATAGGAAGATTGTTGGATGTGAGAGTTCTGAGAGGGGGAGGGTGGAGGTATGTCTGACCACTACCTGGTGGAGGGAAAGTTAAGAGTAGGGAAAGAGATGGGTGAGAGCTAGAGGGTTAGGTGTGGCAGGGAGGTTTTGAAAGTGAGTGAGTTGGATAAAAGAGAGAAAAAAGATAGAGTATCAGGAGAAATTGAAAGATGAGTGGAACGCAGTAAAAAGATCGGGAAAATGGCAGCGTGGAGGAGGAATGGCAGTTGTTTAAGAGTGCTGTGGTGGGGCATGCAGAAGAGGTGTGTGGTGTGAGACGTGTGGGTGGTGGTGTAAGAAAAGGAAGTGAATGATGGTGCGAGGAAGTAAGTATAACTGTGGCTGAGAAGAGACGTGCATATGAAGTGTGGCTGCAGAGGAAGGATGAGATGTCATATGAAAGGTATAAGGAAAAGAGGAATAGAGCGAGAAGGGCTGTGCGTGATGCTAAAGTGGCAGCAGATGAGAGGTGGGGTAGGCGGCTGACTGAGAATTTTCAACAGAATAAGAAAATGTTTTGGAAGGAGGTGAAAAGGGTGCGAAAGGGAGAGTCTGGGAAGGAAGAACGAGTAAAAGCAGAGGATGGAAGGATGTTAATTAAGATGGATGCAGTAAGGATGAGATGGGCAGAGTATTTTGAAAGATTGTTAAATGTAGAGGAGGAAAGGGTGGCTGAGATTGTGGAGGATGGAAGGGGTGCAAGGAAATAAATGTGTTGGGAGAGTTGAATGATTCTTTTGATTACGAAGGAGGAAGTGGAGAAGGCAGTACGGGAGATGAAAACAGGGAAAGCTGCAGGTATGGATGGGTGTGCTGTGGAATGCCTGAAGGGTGGTGGAGTGACTATTGTTGACTGGTTAGTAAGATTGTTGAATGTGTGCTTTGGAGAAAGGTATGGTGCCAATTGACTGGGCAAGTGCTTGAGTGGTCCTGTTATATAAAGACAAGGGTGATAAGTATGAATGTACTAGCTTTAGGGGTATAAGTCTGTTGAGTGTTGTAGGTAAGGTGTATGGTAGAGTGTTAATTATGAGAGTTAGAGAGGGTACAGAGGGAGTGATTGGTGATGAGCAGTGTGGCTTTAGGAGAGGGAGGGGATGCGTGGATCAGTTGTTTGCAGTGAGACAAGTGTGTGAAAAGTATTTAGCGAAAGGCAAGGGATGTGTTTTGGGCATTTATGGATTTAGAGAAAGCGTATGATAGAATTGATAGGGAGGCTTTGTGGACTGTTTTAAGATTGTATGGACTTGATGGTAGGTTACTAAAAGGGGTGAAAAGTTTTTATGTAAATAGTAGAGCGTGTGTAAGAGTGGGAAATGCTGTGAGTGATTGGTTTCCCGTGAGAGTGGGGCTGCGACAGGGATGTGTGATGTCGCCTTGGTTGTTTAATATTTACATGGATGGTGTTGTAAGGGAGGTGAATGCAAGAGTTTTAGGTGGAGGTCTGAGTCTGGTGAATGTTGATGGTGGAGAGTGGAATCTGAAGCAGCTGCTGTTTGCAGATGATACTGAACTGGTGACTGATTCAGAGGAGAGATTGAGACAGTTGGTAGAGGAGTTTGGAAGGGTGTGTGAAAGGAGGAAATTGAAAGTAAATGAGAATAAGAGCAAAGTGATGAAGTGTACGAGGTTGATAGATGGTAGGGGGATGAATATAGTTTTGAATGGTGAGTTGCTTGAGGAGGTAGATTGTTGTAAATATCTAGGGTCACATGTTGCTGTGGATGGAAGAATAGATGCAGAAGTGAAGTTTAGAATAAATGAAGTAGGAAAGGTGCTGGGAGGAATGAAAAAAAGTGTTTAAATGTCGTTCGCTTAGAATGGATGTAAAAGAGAAGGCTGTATGAGGGTGTTGTGGTACCGAATGCATTATATGGTGCTGAAACATGGAATATGGGTGTAGCAGAGAGGAAAAGTTTGAATGTAATGGAGATGAGGTGTCTGAGGAGTATGTGTGGAGTGACGCGTATGGATCGGGTGCGAAATGATGAAGTGCGAAGGAGAACTGGAGTTGTTCGGGAGATGGCTGGTAGAGTTGAGCAGAGGGTGTTGCGATGGTTTGGGCATATGGAGAGAATGGATAATGAGCGATTGGTGAAAAAGATAACTAGATCTGATGTGAGAGGTGTAAGGCTGAGAGGAAGACCACGAATAGGATGGATGGACAGTGTGAAGAGAGCACTGGATGCGAGAGGGATGTCTGTTGAGCAAGGAAGAGTGGCTGTGCGTGACAGAAATAAATGGAGAGAAATTGTGAATGAATAAGTGATGACGCAGCCCTGAGGGGATATTCTCCCGCATTTGGTCTGATCAGCTAGTCAGGTCAGGTGCGGGTAAGGGGATGGGTCTGTTATGATGTGGCAGGGGTAAACCAGTTCTGCTGTCGGGCCCTGCTGCGGATGTCACTGATTGCATTGCGCAATGGACCCTTGTGTCGTGTGGTGCGGTGAGGATCTGTCTGTTCTCCCCTTTGGGGCTAAGATGCGAATGAATGTGTTTGAATGGATGAGTAAATGGGGAGTGTGTCGTCCTGTCTCGGCTACCTCCCTTTCCTTGGGGGAAGCAGCCTAGGTATATAGATAGATAGATAGATATATAATCCAAACGCTTTTGTGCCAGACAAAAAAAGAATTAGCCTATGCTATAGTAGAAATATAATCGTTTCCAAAAGTATGCAAACAAACCAACATCATTTCGTTTAGAGAATAGTATATGCTTGATGAGAGAAACATCTTGTGAGGAGAAGCGTTTTTTAGATGACGTTTCTGTTTCGCTGCTATAGAGCTCCTTCACATCGAGTGGCTCGATCACTCGATGTGAAGAAGCTCTGTACGAGCGAAACGTCATCAATAAAAGGCTTCTTCTCAGAAGGTGTTTCTCTCATCAACTTGTCGGCTATTCATGCCTTACACCCTAATATATACTTAATACACGAGCATCTGTGTGACCAGAAACTGTCATAAACAAACATTGCAAAAAATCCATGTACAAAATACAAAGTAATGAAATATGCGGAACTAATAATACAAAGCCCAGTTCCTTAATAATGCACTCTACACTGGCATTACAGAAAACGTTCAAAGCGTATAACGTTTTCCTTTAAATCTCAAAGAAATAATATTTTTTCTGATAAACTCAAAAGTAAATGTGATTCTTCTATAGTAATCGTTTCAAGTAATTGATCATAGGAAAACAATCGATTACTGCATTTTTTTAAAAGTAATCGAAGTAATCGATTACAAATAATCGATTACGCCCATCCCTACTCGTTAGTCTCGTATCAGGATGCGCTGCAGTACTAATATGTTTTCATATTACCAAGGCCTACCGAGTCCTGTGTTTATGTGGAGCACATCTGTCAGCAGAGATATTTACCATGTTCACTTGGTGAGTCTGGAAGTCGCGGAATGGTAGAGGCTCCTGGCGGCTGGGAGGTAAGCAGGTTTGTTTAAGCACCTCGTTGCAATGATCACTTTACAGCTTATCATTGTTACCTGCAGATGGTTTTATTCAACGTAGGGAAAATCTCTCCTAATGGACGGGTTATTGAAGGCTGTACCTAACCATTCAAAGTCAGAAAAATGATACTGAACTTTGTATGAAAGAAAAAAATATATATAACCGAGAAAACTAATTATGTGTAGTAAGTCAGACTGCAAAGTTATTTATGATTTTCATTTCACCAGTATGAAAGTCCTGAAACAAATGGAACCCGTGGTCTGAAAAGCGGATATTTATTTAAAAAAAAAATGACCGTTAATTTGATAGTTTATTTTCCTCAGTTACTTTTCCTCTTTTTTAGCAACATGACTGGTAGTTCCTGGATGAATTCAGTTTTCTAGTATCCGAGTAATTAATCAGGTTACTCGCCTCTTTAATATCAGTAAGCCTGCTGTGACAGTGACACTCTTAGGCTCCTGTGATTCACTCATTTGAAGTGAATGATCTGTTGTTAACTAAAACATAATACTAGACTTGTTCCGACCATAAGAGGGCTAGTGGTCATTGTATTAGCACTATTAGACTCACATGCCTCCCTCACTACTGAAAAAAATAAATAAATAAAGTCGACTTCACTGGACTAGAGCATCAAGAGTTTCCCCACCTGTGAGATGGTTAACTGAAAATAATACCTACAGTTTTATTGAAAGAAACACATTAAGACGTCAATTGTCAGTTTAAACTGTTTAAAGGGGTTCTTGAACCATAGATTATATGGTAAATAGGTGTTCCCTTTAGCAACAGAAGGAAGAGTAAAGAAGACTGTTGTAAGAATATCCTACTTTGCTACGGCCCAAATTAACAATGTGTGCTTGTTTACAGTGAATGTAGGTAAAAAAAAAAAAGAAGAAGAAGAAGAATTTAGGTGTATAAAAAACTGGAATAAAAAGAATTAATTTACCGCTTCCATAAATGATAAACTTTAAATTTACTCGCTACTTCCCTGCTAAAAATGTGAGCTGTTGTTTTTAGGATTACTGTAATAATAAAAGTGCAATTTTCCTGAATACAAGTATACTGGAAAATTGGAATACACAGAATATATTTGATTGGCATATAAACCGATTAGTTTTTGCTCGTTATTTCCAGACTACGAGTAAAATCCCGCACTAATTTTACCTTTTATCTTTCCTATAGCCCCTGAGACGGGCCTGTTTGCAGCGTACACAAAATTGCTTCTCACTGGAAAAGCTTGGTGATTTCAGCCACAAGGATTTTAATGTGTTTGTCATTCAGGGGGAAAGTGAAATCGTATTGAATGTTCTGACGGACATGCAAACATGAAGGGGAAAAGTTATATTAGGCTGGGGAGGTCTCTTCTGCCCTGCGTCTTTTATTTTCAGTCATGACTTACTGCATCCAGCAGCAACGTCGTCCTCGGCCCTGCCTCACGGAAACAGGTCTTCAGTCTCGCCATGAATACTGATGTACGGGAGACATGGTGGGGACACACACACACACACACACACACACACACACACACACACACACACACACACACACACACACACTGAATAAAATACAATATCCGCTCTTGTGTGGTGTTTAATACAAATCAAACTTCCACTGGTCATGAAAGAGTTTACTAAGTTCCCGACTCGGACAGCAAAAATTAAATAATAGGAATATATATATGCAGAAACATAACTTCGTCGTGAAGACATGTGTGTAAAGGACCACTGGAAAAATGCAAATAGAGACAGTAACAGTTCAGTCCCGGTCACAATTATTTTCCTCTCTAAGTCCGATGTAATGAAACCCAGCGAAATATTTTGTACCCACGGCCGTAAATACTTCCAGGCAGTTGGTGTGCCTACTGAGATACTTGCTTCGATTTTACATGAAGCTTTGTGAGTGATGGGTCGAAATGTATGAAAATAGTATCGCGACTTGTATGGCAGTCATACTGGCAGGGTTTACCTCGCAGATACGATGCCCTTATGAACTCGGTGCATGAGTTGTGGATGACCTACAGAAGCGACGAGAACCTTACACAAAGCCTTGTTGTCTCTGTGCCTCTTGGACTCCAGGCCATTACTGATGCCAGCGAAGGTTATACAAAGTACTTATGTAAGCACAATGTACGGTAAATGGTAATAAAGACTGTGTTGGTCATACATAGTAGGTGTTCCTTATAATTACCTTATTAATGTCAAGTGTAACATTCTGGAAACCTGCATGTAGTGATGTTCTCATAAGACAGCTTTTGTAACAAATTATAATAAAGCATACAAACAATTGGGTCTACATATATCATAATCCGCCCATGTTTTGAGTTCGGTCCACATGTGAATCTCTCCAACTCTGCCATAATTATGATCTTTGCACTGATCCCTCTAGAGTGATGACTGTGGGATCTTCCATGTGAATACATGGTATTGTCCCTGTTATATAGTTCATGATACTGGACTCCAAGCTATAATTTGTGTATCCCACTGTGGACAGTAATCAAAGTATATATCTCGGGTGTTCGGGGGATTATAAAACGAGACAAGTGATCTGGTATATATCTTTTATATCTCCTAATAATAAGACATTCTAATGGTTTTCCACGATTGCTTAATGAAAAGGAGTCACATACTAATTTGATATTGGCAAATTAAATATGTATAGTGGTTATGAGTACTAATACTATGATGTCCACATCCCTGTAGGTATAACTGACAACTATATCATCCATCAGGGCTGCCAACACTTCCTAGTGTAAATACATCCGTGTGTCGAGTGCTTCACTCCCTCAGCAATATGTTAGTCATTTTGGGGGAAGATAGTTGTGAGCGCGACTCTACTGTACGTTGGTGTATTACGAGTACATCTTCAGACAGTGACATGGAGGCCTGAGGCTGGAGGTCTTATATGCCACTATATCTGATAATGTAAGAAACGAAAGCACTTGCTGTCCCTGATTTTATTATCTCCGACAAGGAGAGTACGTTTTCACCCCTGTTTGTTTGTTTGTTAGTTCGCAGGATTACTTAAAAAGTAATAAGAGAAATTTGGACCAAATTTGGTGGGTAGATAGGCTGGTCCATGTCCCAGGGGACAACCGATTAACTTTCTGGACCGATCCAGATCGTATTACAGATTCTGGATCCGGAAAACAATATTTGTGAAACCCTAAACAATGATGAGAAACCCAGACCCATTATGAAGAGTGATTTGGAAATGACATTGCCCTTGTAGGAGATGCCCCCCACTGAGTACCCCTCTAGTGTCTCCTGTGACTGTTTACACACACACACACACACACACACACACACACACGTGTGTGTGTGTGTGTGTGTGTGTGTGTGTGTGTGTGTGTTCGTGTGCCAAAAAGCTGGAAAGTTTAGTTGTTCACTAAATTTATTATAATGAATTTAACATCATTAATATTTCGAGTAGAGGATTAACACAATGGGAGAAGAAATTACGAATGCTTGGCCTAGAATTTCTTATTCCTTTTTATAAGACACATTGGTTGAAGCATTACATATAATTAGAAATTTTTAAAATAATATTCTCGAGTGTTTCAACGGAGGACTCGTGTGTAAAGGTTTAGATGAGAATATATTCACTGCCAAGCTTATAGAACTGGTTAACAGTAATTACACAACAGGGAGGAGGACAGTTAATGCTGTTCATTCTTCTGTATTTAGAAGAGAAGATATTGATGTACTAATGCAACTGGGGAAGATAACGCCTATTATTATTATTATCGTGAAGCCAGACGAAGGGAGTGGCTGGTTTTAACCACAAAAGCAGATGATTGTATAATTACCTACCGCAGAGAGAGAGAGAGAGAGAAGGCCGAGAAACAAGCAGCTACAGAGACTGACAGGCAGAGTGGCAGCCAGGCACCCATACTGTGCTCACAAGCAGACAGACGCACAGACAGACATGTGCAAAAGCAGAC
This sequence comes from Coenobita brevimanus, assembly GCF_032717465.1. Lineage (NCBI taxonomy): Eukaryota > Metazoa > Arthropoda > Malacostraca > Decapoda > Coenobitidae > Coenobita > Coenobita brevimanus. The sequence goes on along the minus strand of NC_137048.1, from coordinate 663,371 downwards.
AAACACAGAGACACCCTGAATGAATGAATATACATCGCAAGCGCCAGATAAAGTGGTCTTTTATATGTAAGCGAAGATGTAAACGTAGGCAAGCAGGAGGGGATTACAAATAAAGAGGAACGTTAACACATTGACAGCAAGACATCATAGACCCAGATGTACACAAACGTAGAATAACACAGACACAAACACACAGAATGAATGAATATACAAGAGTAGCAGAATCTCGGCAAATCAGATTATTTAAGACATGAAGGAGAAAATTATATCATTGATAATTAGAGAAGTCAAATAAAGGAGGCAAGGAGACATACAGACACAGGCCGACGCAAACGCAGACACAGACACAGCCAGAGACAGTTAAAACGTAGGCAATTCGGCACAGAAAGAAGACGTGAATAAGCGAAGAAACCTGATAGAGCAGAACCCCCTAAAAAAAGTTGGACCAAAATGAAAACATAGACGAGCAGAGGAGGAATAAAATAGAGAGAGATATGACACACCAGCGAGGACAAGTCCTGATATGGAAATGTGGGTCTGGCGAAAAGGGAAATGACCAGAGTCATTGCCAGAGGGATGGGAGGAGAGGAGCGTCGAGGTCTGAGAGATTTTTTATTTTTTATTTTTTACGTAGTAGGGGTGTGTGGTGACGAGGGGAATAGAGAAAGAGGGTGAAGTCTGAGAGAAGGGAAGAGAATGAGAGCGGGAAGTTTTTTTTTTTTTTTTTTTTTTTTGTGAGGTTAGGGTTGTTGTAGTGCTGTTTAGGGAGATGAGAAACAGTTGATATTTCGGTGAGTGGTAATAAGTAGTGGCAAGGGATGGGATTTTTTACAAATGAAACACAGAACGAATATCTGAGGATAACATAACAGTTGGTGATCCAGAACATAAGGAAGTTGGATGGCGGGAGTAGAGGGAAGAAAAGTAACGTCTGAAAAGCTTTGGGGGGGATGTGGGGAGAAGGGAGCGTGGTGGGGTGGGGGGAGCGTCTGGGGATGAGGGAAGAGGAAAAGTGTGAGGGTAATAAAGGTTTATGATCAGGAGTAGAAGGGAAGGAGGGTAAGGGCAGGAGAGAAGATAATGGAAAGCCCTGAGAGTTAATATTATAAATGATTGGCATTTATCGGCCTCGGGAGGGCAATGAGGGAATGCTTTGACAGAAATAACAATGATGACTGGAAGTAAAGGAGGAAAGGGAGGGTGAGATTTTTATTTAATTATTTATGTATTTTTTAGTTGTGGGTCGTGATACAGGTTTGCGGGTATGAGGGTAAGCTAAGCGTTTAAGTGTGAAAGGAATAGAAGGTATTCTTAGATGCAGAGAGAAAACGGGTGGTTTGATTGTTTGTTTTTCTGAAAGTTGTAAGGCGGTGAGGGAAGATGAACGAAAGGGAAGAGGATGATTGGGAATAAAAAGGCTTACAGTCGTTATCGTGCGCGCGTCATTTCCTACAAAGACGTTTCGCAAGTGCGCCTATTCTTACCAGTGTCATTTCGTACCCAAGTTACTTTGTTACCAGTTAATTTCATATCTTCACATAATAAATGTTCAATTAGTGTTGCAAGCAGCAGTAAATATTAAGATAACACAAATCGATATTTGTTTTATACGTACCGTACTCGTTAATTGAAACAATATTCCACCGTAAAAATGATTTTCAATAAAATATTAACTTGAATATAATCACATGCATATTTCGTAAAAAAAATAAAAAGGCAGTATATAAGAATTCTTTTAGTTTCACTCCCTCTGACCATACATCCGTGGCAGGCTGGCAGCACCTGTGACAGTCTCGTTGCTCTATTCGCAACTATCCCAGATGCTAAAGATCTTCCCCTGATATGTTTAATGGCTTTTTCTTCTAAACCCTATGAATTTCTTTCTCACTGAGAAGGAGAAAGTGGGTTTCCAATAGCTGGAATTCTTCATGCAGCAAGATGATGAGGGTTTAGAATGGAAATTAAGTTTTTCTTGCTGGGGTACCAATGTTTAAATTTTACATCAAAGTAGTTATATTTATTCGTAGTTTTAACCCTTAATGCATGGGGGGTCTAACGAGATGAGCCTCCATTGTACTCATATACTGTTCCCCTCCCCCCCCAAATTTGCCTTCTTTCTAGCCAACATTGCACAGTAACTGCAACACCTACAGCTTTCAAGTAAAGATCAGAATACTCACCCATCATCTTCTCTCCATTTCAAGTATATCAACGTCTCTAGGCTGAAGTGCTGCGAAGGTGGCAGGTGATGAATGGAGGTAACTTTGGGGTTGCTGCGAGCTGAGTAATAGACGAGCTAACAAGTCGGTGGCAAGGATGAGTTGGTAGTTGGCCGGCCTGGGCCAGAAGAGGCTGCCCTGGCCCTGCTCACACTAGCATGCACTACCCTACTAGACCTTCCCACTTCTGTTCTGCCACTACACCATGAATGAATCTCACACCCTCTACCAGCGGCTCACTCATTTTATTCGGCCAATGCTTCCGGATGTTTCAGATTGACACAGTGTTATATCAGTGTGTGGGAGGGAGAATACCAAGGCTTATACATCACGATACACAGTACTTGCCACGAAGGATTAATGAGACTCGTGTATATTCAGCCACGGGTTGCAATGAATAATTATTATACACACACACACACACACACACACACACACACACACACACACACACACACACACACACACACACACACACACACACACTACGGCCTTTTGTCTTCTTATTTCCGTTAACAATTACCAAATAGGACCTCTACGGTTCTCCTATCTTAAGGCCGCACCTTGTCTTACTCGAGCCTAAACCATCAGCAAGTTGAAGCAAAGGGAACTACAATCGTAAGACCCATTCCCCGCACGGCCTCCCCGTGGAAATGTTTTCGTTTTCACTCTTCTCAAAAGTATGCATATGTGACTGATGCATAGTGACAAGGAAGCAAAATGGAATGGAGGGAAAGACAGTAAAGAAGTAAAGCTCATGTATATTTCTAACGTTTTATGTTGTTACAGGAGCACAACCTACTTTCCCTCTGAACATAAGCTGTGTGCAGTCCTAGTGTTAGAAAAATGAAGAACTGAAGCTCTTCCTTGAGTTTCTCTCTCACCTGCGTAGCAATATATACTCGTGCACAAAATGACCATCATGATTTGCCCCAGTCCTTTTGTAGTAGGCTATTCAAGACCAGTCTCTCATGATCACGATAATCATGATCATCATACTGAGTCAGTCCACTGCATGAAGAAGGTTTCTCCCATCTTTTTTCAATGTAACTTTTTGGATGATAGCGTGTACCATCCAGTCACAGCGTATCACCAAATCTCACCTCTCATTCTCGCCATCTGTTTTCATCTTCCTCTCACTCCGTCATTTCCTCTCACTCATCTCTCTCGCACATTTTAGTTACTGGTACTCTGGTTGCACAGTTCTTATATGTTATACGAATAATGTCAGCTGACCACGTCCTTTTGTTTTTTTCCTCCCACTGTGGTGATTATATCATCTACTTTCGTCAGTTCTCTTATTCTGGAATCTTTTTTTCAGTGTGACTCCTAGCATAATCCTTTCCATTGTTCTATGAACAAAGCAAAGTTTACGTTTTAAGGACTTTGTTAGACTTCACTTTCTGATCCGTATATCAGAAATATATAACCGTTTCTTCAGGTATTCATGCAATGATATAGCTTACCGAAAGCCCTCCATCCCATTCCTGGTCTTCCCTTGATTTTATTGTTTTGTTCCACCTGAGTTGCTTGCCCTAGGTATACATAGGTTATATATTAACATGTTATAATTCTTTACCTCCTACTTACCCTAGATTACACTGAAAACATCAGTGCTAACCGTGATTTTATCTTCATATTCATTTTGAAGTTTACCTTCGATCTCTCGCTGGTTAGAACAGCTGTCATTTCTTGTAGTTTCACCTCTCAGTGTTCACGGCTATGTCCTATGCCTCGATCATTGTTATTATTAATTTCTTTGTTAACATGAACAAATGTTGTGAAAATGTCCTCTGGCCATATATAATAACCTGAATGAAAATGTTTCTCTTGGTCCAAAAATTCTTTTACTGGTATACTTGCCTATCCTAATGGAGCTTTAAATGGGCTGTGCTATATCTGTATATATCTTGTAGTCTTCTAACATGGTTTTATTTTTTTCTACATCTTGTCTTCGAATTGCTCTCCATTCATACATAGTAGCTACTTTTATTGCACTGTACTTTCTCATGCTATGAATGACTTTAAATAATCTATAACACCTTCCACGCCACTAACTCCTACTATTATTCACAATGACTGTCGATGTATTTGGTCCCATGCCATCACAGGATCATCAAAGTTGCAGCAGTAACCTGTCCGCTTCTTCATATTTACCACGAGTATATAATTATGCCAGGCCGTAGATTAATGCCTTCCACCTGTGACGTCATTGTTGCTGTATTCTTCCCCTCATATGACAGTTTTCTTCAGTTTAGGAGACATATCGATCAAGAGCGGTTGGATATAGTAGTCTTCATTATGCACGTCACCATTTGAGCCCACTCTATAGCTGGATAAATTCACCAGGCAGTAGCAAGAATAAATGAAGATGTCTTAATTGATCAGAAGTCAGTCAGGTGAAAATATCAGCAGGCCAGTTTTTCCTCCAGCTACAGTCACAACATTGTCTGCAACATATATCATTTCTTACAGTGGCTACACAATGTGGTGAATGTTTCTGGCGTATCCGATTGAGCCAGGATTCCGGGGCCTTGAATGATGAGTGAATGGAAGCGTGGCCCATTGGATTTGGCAAGTTTGTGCTGTCTGGACATTGTTACTCCTCACCCTGCCCTTGGGTGGGAAAGGAGGCCCGGATGATGATGATGATGATGATGATGATGATGGCATATTCGAGAACCAGGATGTGGGTTGAAAATTCTTGATCCTTTCATGCACTGTGACGAAACTATGCTTAGTCGCAATGGCAAAAGCAAGGAAGCTGTGCACGAGTACAAAGCTAAACTGCCTGCATAATTCGATTCACTTTTTCTTGCGACATTCAAAACAAAATATGGCGAGAAAAATATTACCATTTCCAGCGCAATAGCCTTTCCTTCAAGTTTGTTTGGAATTACAGCGGAAAAACTTGAACAAAAGAGGAAGCTGAGGGTTAGGTTAGCATATTAACATTCATTGATACGAACTAATAGAAAGATAGACAGGTAGATAGATAAATGAGAGATAGATAGATAGATAGATAGATAGATAGAGAGAGAGAGAGAGAGAGAGAGAGAGAGAGAGAGAGAGAGAGAGAGAGAGAGAGAGAGAGAGAGAGAGATGAAATGGAAAATAAACGTACACGAAAGAATGGAAAGGAATTTAGGTGGAAACAGGAGATGAATTACGAGTGAGGGAAAGAGAGTCGGTATTTTAAAGAAGGGGAGGTAGGAGGGGAGGAAGCATGTGGAAAACATGTGAGAGGCGTCAGGAGAGAACAAGATGATGATTGAGAAATGTAGAGGAAGGATGACAACAGACTGAGAGGAGACTCATGCATAATAGACAGATATACTCGTATATGGATAATGGAAGAAGTGAAAACATGTACCGTGATATATATATATATATATATATATATATATATATATATATATATATATATATATATTGTTACGGAACAGAGAAAGATAATGTACACTTTAAGTGAAAATACTAAAAATCACCACTGTCCCGTAAAGTTCCAGGTTCAAAATAAAAGAGTTAGGTAAAATTACAAGTTAAAGTTTAATGCTCAAACTAACAACAAAACATTCAAGACTCATAAGGATAATGTAATGGCAAAAAACAGGTTAAATATATGGTTAACTGCAATAGCCTCTATTAACACGAAATTAGCAAGAGTACATTTATCTAAGTCAGCCCTGATAAAATGAAAATACACTGGGTAATGCTCAGTTAATGCAAGCTAAATTATTACAGATACAAAGTATTATTAATGATGGCTGACAACAAGAACCCTACATAAATTACAAAAACCTTACCAGGCCTAAGAATTAACCTTATGCTACACAGTACAAGAAAAAAATGCAACAACAGTTATACTCAAATTACACACAGCTGCTAGATGGCTGGAGACTTCCTGAGCACTCACAATAACAACTGTACAGGGGAGGACAGAAATGTAAACAAAATGAGGAGCAGATCTAAGTGGCAATAATGCAGAGACTGAGCTCATTATATAGGGGCCAGCAGAGCTTGATACCACTTGTAAGAAGGACGCGCAAATGAAGCCATGGGGACAAAGAGTTGACAATCCTGCTCTGAACAACCGAAAGGACGACTTACCGGTACTCTACTATAACGGTAGAAGGGGGGACTGAGGCAGAACACGCTCGTGATCAAACATGCAGCATACTGTGCGTTAAAATTACACAAAGGATGATGAAATCATAGGCTATGTAACACCTCCCCACAAAGAAAAAAGAAATTTACAAAGGAAATTTCTTATTACTCTAAAACAATCTGTCTAAAGTCTAGATAAGCAATCTGCAATAACATTTTCTTTCCCCTTGACATGTTGTATGTCTAATGAATACTCCTGAAGAAGTAGACTCCATCTTGTCAATCTCTGATTTTTGTCTTTAAACTTACTAAGGAATTTCAGTGGGTTATGATCGGTATAAATGACTATGGGGTCAAAACCAGAACACAAATAAAATGAAAAATGCTGTAAACCCAAAATCAAGGCCAAAAGCTCTTTCTCAATAGTTGAGTAGTTCTTTTGAGGTGGAGTGAACTTCTTACTGTAATAAGATACAGGATGTTCAATACCCTGATCATCCTCTTGCAGCAAAACAGCCCCAGCTCCTGTATCACTTGCATCAACAGCCATCTTAAAAGGCTTAGCAAAATTTGGAGTAGCGAGCACTGGCTGACTTAATAGGATAGCTTTAAGTTTGTTGAAAGAGGATTCACAGTTATCGGTCCAGACAAATTTAACTCCCTTTTTCAGTAGGTCTGTAAGTGGTGATACAAGAGTAGAAAAGTTAAGAACAAATCTCCTGTAATAACCTACCATTCCCAAAAATCTTTGTAGCTCTTTCCTACTTTTAGGCCTGGGAAGATCACTTATAACCTGAACCTTAGCTGCTGGTGGTGCAACATGTCCATCACCAATTACATACCCAAGGTACTGAACTTTAGCTTGACCAAACTCACACTTTGATAAATTAGCTACAAGATTAGCCTGAACCAAACGCTCAAGAAATTTACTGACATGGCATAGGTGATCTTTCCAGTTGTCACTGAAGATTAATACATCATCAATATAAACAACACACCCTGCCAAACCCTCTGTTACAACATACATGAGCTTCTGAAATGTGGCTGGTGCATTCTTCATACCATATGGCATTACAGAACATGCAAAAGTCTTTCCTGGTGTTACAAAACATGAGATCTCCCTAGCACGTTCAGTCATAGGTACTTGCCAGTATCCCTTTAACAAATCAAACTTACTTATGTACCTAGCCTTTCCGAGCTTGTCTATGCAATCTTCCACGCGAGGGAGAGGGTAAGTGTCTGTTTTGGTTATCTGATTAACACGTCTGTAGTCAATGCAAAGCCGCTGTGACTCACCTGGCTTAGGGACTAGAGTGACAGGAGAACTCCACTCGCTCTGACAGGGCTCAATCATCTTGTGGTCCAACAGGTAGCCAAGCTCCTTCGGGATGAGAGGAACTTTCACTGGGTTCACACGGTAAGGAGGCAATTTAATTGGCTTTGCGTCTCCAACATCGACATCATGCATCAACACAGTGGTTCTTCCTGGAGTGGCACGGAACACTTGCGGGTACTCCTGCAGTAATGCCGAAAACTCCTGCCTTTCCTCGGGAGGTAGATGAGAAAGCTTAGTCTGGAGATCATTCATGATATCAGGATTCTTCCCCAAACTATCACTCAGGCTCATACTGCATGGGAGAGCTTCACTTGCAGACTCGGGTGGAACAGCTACAGTGCAGACTGGATTATTTTCGTCCCGCCTGTGATATAACTTTAGCATGTTGATGTGACATAGTTGCTTGTTCTTTCTACGATCTGGTGTGGTGATGACATAGTTGACATCACTGAGTTTCTTCTCCACGAAATAAGGACCACTAAACTTGGCTTGAAGAGGTTGCCCATGCACTGGTAGCAGAATCAAAACCTGATCTCCTGACTGAAAGTGGCGTAACCTGGACTTCTTATCATACCAAGTCTTCATCTTCTCCTGAGCAGCTCCTAAATTCTCTCTCGCCAGCTGTAAAGCGGTGGACAGCCGTTCTTTGAACTTCATCACATACTCCAAAAGGTTGACGTCATCTTCCTCCAACAGCCAGCATTCCTTGAGTAGCTTAAGGGGTCCTCTTACTTCATGGCCAAACAGTAGTTCAAAAGGTGAGAAGCCCAGTGATTCATTTGGAGATTCTCTTGCGGCAAACACAACGAATGGAAGACCTTTATCCCAGTCTTTCTGATGTTCCAAACAGTATTTCTTGAGCATCGATTTGAGTGTTTGATGATATCTCTCCAACGCTCCTTGGGTCTGGGGATGGTAAGCTGAAGACGTGATCTGGGTGATGCCCAACTCTTTCAGAGACTGCTTGAAAACATTTGACATGAAATTACTTCCCCGGTCTGACTGTACCTCCTTGGGCAGACCAAACTTTGTGAAGAACCCCAGCATTTCCTTAACCACGTTCTTTGCTGAGATATTTCTAAGTGGAATGGCTTCAGGATAACGAGTAGCCATATCAATCAGGGTCAACACATAAGAAAATCCTGAAGAAGTCTTAGGAAGAGGGCCCACAATATCCACCAACACACGGGTGAATGGCGCCTCAAAAGGAGGAATGGGAACTAGAGGTGCAACCTTTTCGGTCTGATTACACTTCCCCACAACTTGACAGGTGTGACAAGACCTACAATACCGGGAAACATCCCTGAAGATACCTGGCCAGTAGAAGTGTTTCAAAATGCGTGCCACAGTCTTCCTCACTCCAAGGTGTCCTGCCAAACTGGAATCATGAGCCACTCTAATGATATCCTGCCTACAAACACGAGGGATGACAACTTGATGTACAACCTCCCATTCACAGTCGGCTGATGCTGTTGAGGGTCTCCACTTCCTCATAAGTACTCCTGACTTTATATAATAACAAGTAGAAGCACCAGCTGACTCTTCCTCACTGCAAGCAGAGTTAGCTAGACCTTTCAACTCAGGGTCAGCAACCTGCAACTCAACCAATTATCAACACTACAAATTATCAACACTACGGGGTACTGCCTTATCTGGTGAGTGGTCCAAATTAGCAAGAAAAGTGTCAGCTAGGATAACATCATCATCATCATTATCCTCTAAATCACCAGTAACTTTAGACTTAGCCCTAGTGACAGCACATGCAGGGAACACATCAGGGACATCACAATCCTGGGCCGCAGCCACTGGCTCACTAGACAACTGAGGAGCTGGACACACTTGACTTCCACCAATATCATTTCCAAGTAAGAAAGTTAAACCTGACATTGGGAGTGTCTCAACCAACCCAACCATAACGGAACCATTAACAAAACCAGACTCTAAATTCACTCTGCACAGAGGGACAGAGAAGTAATTATTCCCTACACCTTGTAAGATTACAGTTTCATCAGAGGAATTAACATTAGAGCCTAGAACACTGGTCAGCATAAGGGACTGGCAAGCACCTGTATCACGATATATTTGAATTGATTTCCTGTCATTACTGTCCAGAGGACTGACAAAACCATCAGACAGGAAATTAGCACATGAACTCTTGAGAGTGTCACCCACGTTACTGCTCAAAAGAGGAGCTCCATCATGAGAATTTAAGTTACCCCTCAAAGCAGGTTCAGTTAACTCAGTTAAAGAATTCTGGGAATCTCAAGAGTGGACACTAGACCAATTGACTGAATATTTAAAGACTCCTTTTTGTTCACATCACGCTGTCTCCTGAAACATTTCTCCGTAGTATGACCAAGCTTACTACAATAAGTACATTTACTTTTCTGAAATCTAGAGGTGAAGCTGGTATTTACTTCCTGAGAAACATCATCTTTATTCTCTTTCCTGTTACCTGTACTCTGAGTAGAGGCAACGTACTTACTCTCAGCTTTCCTTTTTTCTTTAGAATATCTCTTGTGAGTGAGAACATATTCATCAGCTAAAACTGCAGCATCAGACAAATTATCTATTCTTTTCTCATCAAGGTATAGGCTTACATCTTTACTAACACACCTTTTGAAGTCCTCCAGCAAAATCATCTGCTTAAATTTGTCAAAATCAGAATCCACATTCTTAGAATTTAACCACTGCTCTAACAGATCTTCTTTGATTTTTGCATACTCAACATGGGATTGCTTATCTTGCTTGTAAGTTGTCCTAAATTTTACTCTATAAGCTTCAGGAACAAGCTCATAGGCCTTAAGAATCAAGCTCTTAACTACATCATAATTATCACATTGATCCTGAGGCAAAGATGCACAAGTTACTTGAGCTTTACCGGTGAGAACAGTTTGAAGGAGTACTGGCCAATACTTTTTGGGCCAATTAAAACCTGTAGCTACCCTCTCAAACAACTGAAAATACTTTGTTAAATCAGATTCATTAAAAGGAGGGACAAGTTTAACATTTTTAGCCACATCAAAATCATCAGAGCTAGATGATCCAGTTCCACCTTGTTTCATGCGATACTCATGGTCTGCCTGAATCCAAGCTAGTTCAATTTGTGCCTGAGCCTGTATCTGTGCCTCCTGAATCCGAGCCTGAGATTCAGCCTCCTTAGCATTTGCTTGAAATTCAGCCTCCTGAATACGAGCCTGACACTCCGCCTCCTTAGCCTGAGACTCAGCCTCCTTAGCACGTGCTTGAAATTCAGCCTCCTTAACACGAGCCTCCTGCAGGGCTAGCTGTAACTTAGCTAATTCAATCTGCGTTTGCTCATTGATAGGAGTTACATTAAACAAACTTTTATTAATCATGTCAACAATTTGATCTTTAGAATGATGAGAGTGAACTGCAATTCCCAATTGTTGAGCAACAAGCTTAAGTTCATTCTTTGTTCTGTTTTCTACATCACACACTGTTTGCACATTTGACAAAAAATCTTTGGCTTCATCAAGCGTAGTAATAGTAGACATCATGAATAAATCACAGTCACAAAATATCAAGCAATATCCTTAAGATAATATCCTGAATATCCTGATAAGAGGTCGCCAAATTTATATTACGGAACAGAGAAAGATAATGTACACTTTAAGTGAAAATACTAAAAATCACTACTGTCCCGTAAAGTTCCAGGTTCAAAATATAAGAGTTAGGTAAAATTACAAGTTAAAGTTTAATGCTCAAACTAACAACAAAACATTCAGGACTCATAAGGATAATGTAATGGCAAAAAACAGGTTAAATATATGGTTAACTGCAATAGCCTCTATTAACACGAAATTAGCAAGAGTACATTTATCTAAGTCAGCCCTGATAAAATGAAAATACACTGGGTAATGCTCAGTTAATGCAAGCTAAATTATTACAGATACAAAGTATTATTAATGATGGCTGACAACAAGAACCCTACATAAATTACAAAAACCTTACCAGGCCTAAGAATTAACCTTATGCTACACAGTACAAGAAAAAAATGCAACAACAGTTATACTCAAATTACACACAGCTGCTAGATGGCTGGAGACTTCCTGAGCACTCACAATAACAACTGTACAGGGGAGGACAGAAATGTGAACAAAATGAGGAGCAGATCTAAGTGGCAATAATGCAGAGACTGAGCTCATTATATAGGGGCCAGCAGAGCTTGATACAACTTGTAAGAAGGACGCGCAAATGAAGCCATGGGGACAAAGAGTTGACAATCCTGCTCTGAACAACCGAAAGGACGACTTACCGGTACTCTACTATAACGGTAGAAGGGGGGACTGAGGCAGAACACGCTCGTGATCAAACATGCAGCATACTGTGCGTTAAAATTACACAAAGGATGATGAAATCATAGGCTATGTAACAATATATATATATATATATATATATATATATATATATATATATATATATATATATATATATATATATATACAGGGAAAAGAAGCATACAGGGAAAACAAGAAAACGATCATGATAATAGTATAAACTTTACAGACTTTGTTGATCAACCTTTTCATGGTTGCGTGAACTCTAGTACAGGCAAACAGCAGCTGTAATAGATGCTGCAACAGAAGTTAGTTTTCTCAACATACAATGTGAAAGCACTGACGTCAGTGCTAGACAGACAGTTTGACTGGAGGTTAAATACCACTGTCGGAGCCGAGAAAACGAGGTATGTTACCCAAGGATGTCAAACGAATGAGAAGGACCGTAAGAAGCAAAATACAGCTAAATTCAATTACTGTAGCGTCACCCACGCCTGTGTTTACCTGAATAGTGAGAAGTACCGTGAAATGGATCAAAACCTCGATTTCGAACAGAATGTCTTCAATAGCTCATATAAAATGTTACTCAAGATAGTCACGTTATCCACAAAGAGGCCTGTCTCACCTAACTGATTGGATATGAGGCTCTGTATCAGCTTATAGTCTTTGATGTCAGTGGGCAGTCAGAGAAAATTAAGAATCATGTCACCGACATTAGGAATATGCAAAAAAAAAAAAAAAATCACAGTACAATGAAGGGCTTATGCTCTAATCTTGCCAGACATACAGTGAAATTAGAATGAAATGGTGAAAAGATAAATACCATCCAGCAACTTATTATCAACCACTGTCCATAGACGCTCAGCATGGCAACACCATAACCCCTGCCCACCTCACCACCTGGGTTTAGGCTCACTCTGTCTACTGAATACCATCCAATAACTCACCGTATCGCTGGCCTTGATGACGTTATAAAGTATCTTTCCGCAAAAATCGCCAGAGCACTAAAACATCCTGACGCCCAACTTCGCTTGAAAAGCACACAAAATCACCAGTTAAACCCACCCGAGGAGGGTGGGCTCGGATCACTGTTTTTCCTAATACTGATGTCTCTTTTCACCTTACGCAAGAATTCTTTGGGTGGTGAGATTGGGGTTAGAGAGGACTGTGTTTAACACTTCTGTTTGGTAAGCTTCTCGAAATCTGATTCTTATCGTCTGCAAATAGCAAGAGCTAACGACAAAAAGAACTCAACTTGTTTAAGTGATTCATATCCTACAAGTATTCCATGCTGCAGCAGGGATTGATCCTATGGCCTTGTAGCAGACCTCTCTTGTACCAGTTGCCCCCCTCCTCCCATATAAGCACAAACACTAACACATACAACATATGCATCCATCCAAACAGGCATAAACCAAGACAGACTCCCACCAAGCCACCCTGATGCCAGCTTGCACAACATTCTAGTCACCTGCATACAAACATCTTACCTTCCCACCCACCCCACACACACACACTTTCGCGGCTACATTCACAGCACACACACACCTTTCACCCCAGTAATTCCCCTCGACATGAAAAATGGCGGCGTAGTATCCTGTAATGGGAGGGATGGCCCGGGTCGTCTTCCTGTTCCTGTTTTATTATACAGATTTGATGCCGACTGGTCATCTGATGCAGAGAGACAGACAGACAGACAGACAGACAGACAGACAGACAGACAGAGACAGAGACAGACAGACAGAGAAATACATAGGAGAAATGGATGAAAATGTAAAGGTAAAAAGGTAAAGGTGGGGGTAGACGCCGTGAGGAGCTTTGCCGTGATGGTGCTCTTGGTAATGTAGGCCGTTGAGCTTGTGGCAGGTTATTCAGGCAATATCTTGGGCTAGCAGGCCAGTGCAGCATCCAGGTCAGCACAGCTACCTGCCGTATGAGTTAGCCTGGGTACTCATTTTAGGCACCAGTGCACAAAGGGTGACTAGACACGTGAGTAGAGTGATGCAGCTGCCTCACCAGGATTCACACTTTGGCGCTAGCGGACCGGCAGCTTCTCCGTCAACGATGCTAACCACTCAGACATGGCGTCGTGAAATGTGGTAGGGAAGTACTTATACCACACACACACACACACACACACACACACCTATTCTTAATTTCCTTCAGTGCCTCATGGTGTTTGGCTGGGCTGGTGTATTGGAAAGATCAGACAATGATGTACTTTCTTTTCACTTATAATTAGCCCATTTTCTGATGTGTGGATATTCTACTCTCAGCCCATCATTTTTTAAACTGGCTCTCGTCATATATTTCTGGCCGCAGCTCCCTTCTGTGTTCAGCCACTTTTTTTTTTTTCTAAGTTGTGTGATTAGGCTTTGATGTTGCTGTTTTTTATATATATTGCTTTTTCCATCTTTGTTTCTGCGGTTAGTTTTTGAGTCTTATCGTCGGGTTTGTTTTATGTTTTGTTAGTTTTGCTCGTATGTTAGTCTGCTTCTTCTTGTGGTGCTTTTCATGTTGTTACGTTGCTGTGGTATTGGAGTTTAATGATGCTCTGTGGTTTTTATGCTGCCCATTCCAGCCGTTGCCTGACTTTTCTGCTTCACTGATTGGATTTCGTCGTGTGCGTTTAATGGGACTATATGGTAGGCTTTTATATTTGTGTGTGTGTGTAATTCACAGGGTAATTCACCGGGTCGGTCAGGATCAGTTAATGGTGTGTGTGTGTGTGTGTGTGTGTGTATGTGTAGCCTACAGCATGTGTGTGTGTGTGTGTGTGTGTATGTGTGTGTGTGAGTGTTTGTGTGTGTGTGTGTGTGTGCGTATGTGTGTGTGTGTGTGTAATTCACCGGGTCGGTCAGGATCACTTGATGGTCGTGATCGTCAGCTTTTACCCTCCCGGAAGGGAGCTGAGAGCTCATATAGTCCGATCTAAGGGCAAGGCTGTGACCTTCACACACCCACACACCCGTCCCCTTGCTCAAGGGGGACAGTAACCACCCACTTCGTCAGTGAAACTTTTCGCAACCTGAGCGAGGCGCGAACTCCCGTCCACCAATTGGCAAACGGGAACGTTACCACTGCACCAGCGAGCGGTGTGTGTGTGTGTTTGTGTGTGTGTGTGTGGAGGAGCAGGAGGAGGATTAGGAACAGGTTCAGGAGGAGAAGGAGGAGAGGAAAACGTAATATTTTATTGGAAAAAAAAAAAAAAAGGACACTGAGATGGAAAATCATGGGAGCGAAGTAAAAAGGTACAATACTGGGTTTATATACGACATTTTAATAGCAATTGTATCTTCTTATGGCTTCAGTGTTACCTTCGCCAGTGAAATTGGAGGTTATGTATTCACGCGTGTCTGTCTGTGTTTGTCCGCCTATTTGTGGAGATAAAAAAAAATGTAACGGCTATCGATGAACCTAGCGGGAGGACAGTGGTTCAACGAAAAGTTCATTCGGCGATTTTGACATGTATCCGAATCAAACTGCAGGAGTAAATCATAAATTCTAGTGAAGTTTGCGAAGGTATACGCTCTGTGAGATTGTGCAACAGGACAGGCTGGCACCTTAAAATTAATTGACTATGTGAGACCGTAAAAGTATTCGCATAGGCAGCAAGAAAAAATTCAGAAGTAAATCACTAGTTTTATTGCTATTAGTGGAGGTATGCGCTCCCTTAGATTCTGTAACAGGGCAGACAAAGGCCATAGCATTTTTTGACGCACTGCGACAGACCTCTTTTTCATGCCTAATTTCTCAATTTTTTTTTTTTTTTTTTTTTTTTTCCCTTTGTGCCGCTCATCCTGTCTTTCTATTGTGTCCATTCAGCGGCTTTCTTCTCTGCACTTCTATGTATATTTTCTCTCAGAAGTGTTTGGTATTCCTCTCTCTCTCTCTCTCTCTCTCTCTCTCTCTCTCTCTCTCTCTCTCACACACACACACACACACACACACATTGTTCCCCCTTCTACTTCCATACTCCTGTCTTTGTTCCTGTCTCCGCTAAAATACAGATGAGTGTTGTGGCGTAGAGAGATTGATGGACGAAATGTAGTGGGGTGAAGAGGACTGACGCAGCCTGACGAGGTGGCAGTGGACCAAAACACTGTGCTGGATTGAGACCGAATTTGGCTGACGAGGCAACTAGGACATCTAAGGACGAAAAATGCGTCACTGCATAAGCCAAACTAGTGCTGCATCAAAGGGGCTTATTTGTTTTACGGATCCGGTTTGTCCGGGACTCACTTATTTTGCAGGGAACAGAGAAATATCTCTCATTCTTTCCTTCACCGTCACTTGGCTGCCACTATCACCTTTAACCTTCTCTACAGCCGCCTGCTGCAGTGAGTCGAGAATACTTTTATATGCTATAGGAAGGTGAAATTGATTTCTGGGCGATGACGTATTTTGCTGTATATATTGTTCTTGCTATTTTTTTAGAAATATCATTCATCTCATGAGAGACTTTTAAATGTATAAATACAAAGATATCTATCTATCTATTTATTTATCTATCTATCTATCTATCTATCTATAGTACATGAACATCAGAATAGATTTTTCAAACGAGGTGTTAAAAAAGAGTGAAACAGTGGAAAGCTGGCTATGACGTATCGAGACTTTGTACATGATAAGTGAATATTTCTGCACGGCAAAATAGACAGTCGCGACTCTACTTAGCTTTTGTTATCATTGTCTTTCAGGTTTAACTCTATACCTCATACCAATTAATTTGGCCAGGCATGTATGGCAACACTGTTCCTGCCGAGATTCTGATTGGCTGGAGATGTTTGTTCGATTTCGTTGTTGCTTAAACCGATACTTTCTTTATTATCAGATATGATACTGAGTTTATCGAAAATACAATCGTCAAAAGCAATAGGAAATCCGTTATATACTTAACAAAAATGAAATTTTCGTAGGAAGATAGAAATATGAGCCAACAAAGTATTATAACAGTCCAAGTCAAGGTCAGCATTCGAACAGTTCCTTTAAATCTCCGACACTCGATAATGTAACAGAAAATTAAGGAAACCTGCTTAATCTATGCGTTGGTGTAACACACATTTGAATTTTAAGATCACTCCGCACCCTTAAATCGTGCCACAACTCTGAATAATTAAAAATTCTAATGAAAAGACGAGTTGTGCGGGAAGGGAGGTTTGAAAAAATTGCGAAAATCAAAGTAGGCTAAAGGAAAACTATTTCATTATATCTCCTCTATTATCACAGTACGGACTGATCTTAAAATTTAAATGTGTGTTATACCAACGCATAGATTAAGCAGGTTTCCTTAATTTTCTGCTATATAATCGAGTGTCGGAGTTTTAAAGGAACTGTTCGAATGCTGACCTTGACTTGGACTGTTATAATACTTTGTTGACTCATATTTCTATCTTCCTACGAAAATTTCATTGTTGTTAATTATATAACGGATTTCCTATTGCTTTTGACGGTTGTATTTTCGATAAACTCAGTATCATATCTAATAATAAAAAGAGTATCAGTTTCAGCGACAACGAAATCGAACAAACACCTCCATCAATCAGAATCTCGGCAGGAACAGTGTTGCCATACATGCCTGGCCAGATTAATTGGTATGAGGTATAGTAATTTAAAAGGCACATATTTATCATTAAAGATATCATTGCTTTAATTTGTATCTGTATATTCCGGTATCTAACAAATCAATGAGGGCCTTGGTTGGAATACAAAGTCAATTTGGTACACGTTCAAACACAACGGAAATCCACCAAGCACCGCCCGAGTGCATCGCGCAGTGTTACCAAATCCACCTGTCCTCGGCTGGCACAATCAGTGCGTCAGACTCCCTGGAACCTAGTATAGTCCTGCATCTCTTTCCACACGTTCTCTTTAGTGAGCAGGGCGAAAGAAAACGTGATTTTTGGTATAACTAAAATGATATATAATAATTTTGAGTGTTGCAAGAGTACGCGTATGAAAAATGAAACATATCCTGACTGATGTGTAGGGAAGGTAAATGGTTAATATGCCAAAATAGGATTCTTGAGTGTATGCTGAAATGTAATGAAACAAGAGACCTGTTTACTCATACCCAACAGGTAATTAAAAGAAACCAGCCATATACTGTATATAACTATTACATTCGTAAGTCTGTTCCTGCACGGTAAAAGAGTGTGTGTGAGTGAGGTGGAGGAGGGGAGACGGAGAGGGAGACCGAGGATGAGATGGAGAGATGTAGTAGAGAGGTATATGAGAGAGGGGGTGTACGTTGGGGGGAATGGTGAGTGAGATACTAACCACAAATAGATTTACTTCAGTTTATCACATCTAATCCCTGGAGTCAATGCTGGCCATCATCCTGTGCCAGACTCATCCGCTGTTCAGCTACGTATGATTAACGAAAGAAATGCATCAGCTGTTCCCCAGCCCTTTTAAGTATGGCTGCATGTGTTTGGCATTTGCCTTGTAAATATTTTTTTTTTTTTTTTTTTATTCATTGCCAGACGCCATGTATCCCAGATGGGGTGGCCAAGGGCTTAGAATTAATTGTTTTACAGGGAGGGGCACTAATCCTCCACCAACCCCACTTGACACGTAGGGATGCCAACAGCATCTGGTGTTCCCAGGTGGTCACCCATCCAAGTACTAACCAGACCCAACGTTGCTTAACTTCGCTGATCGGACCGGAAGCGGTGTACTCAACGTGGTATGGCCGTCTGAATAATAAAGTGGCAACGATACTGCCGGCCGGCTGCAGGTAGGCAAGGGTCCCCGACACAATCTGCCTTATTTTACATTAGAGTATTATGCATAAACCATACATTTTCAGCGACCTATGATAAATTGAAATAACATTATACGTTAATGCCTGCTAACCATGTCAAAATTGCCTTTACTGCACAAAATAACATATGGGTAACGTGAAATTTGTCCACGTCTAGGTGCGTCGCTCATTTGTTTTTCCATTAGCAGACGATTTGCACGAAAAGGCTAGTTTGTTTGTCTGCCTCTCCACGTAGCTCCACACTCCTCTCAGATAACGTATCTCCAAACTACTTTTCACACAAATTAAAAACTATTTGGTTAAGGACTGGCAGTTATCAAAGAACTGATGAACAATATCCTGGCTTACCTTTGTTTATCTCAGCAGTTGGGAAGCTGTTGAAACACTGTTAACACTGATACGGTATACACACAACTCCAGCGTCCTCTCCCTCTCACGGTTAGAGGGTGACTGACGGAATTCGAAGTTTCTCTTGTTCACCGAGCTCCAGTTCGAGATATTATTCCTATCTATATGTCTATCTGTCAATAGCCATACGCCTAAATCTCGTAAGGGGTGGCCACAAACAAATCGCCTTCATGTCGCCCTGTCCCCTGCAGTTTGGCTGCCCTTCCCCCAACTTATACCCCCCACTTTCATATACCTCTCCACTCCATCCCTACATCTCGTCGTCTGTCTCCCCCTCCCTCTCCCCCCCTCTATCTCACACACATACACTCCTAGTTAGTCTCTCACTTTGTGCCCCCGACTTACATCCCCCTCTTTCATATACTTCTCTATTTCATCCTTCCATCTCATCCTCGGCCTTCTCCTCCCTCTCCTCCTTCACCTCACTCACATACACTCTCCTGGTTAGTCTCTCTCCATCCACCAGTTCATACCCTCCTCTCTCATATACCTCTCCACTCCATCCCTCCATTTCATCCTCGGTCTCCCTCTTCCTCTCCTCCTCCACCTCACTCACATACACTCTCCTTGTTAGTCTCTCATTCTCCACCCCCCAACTTACCCCCCCTCTCTGTCTGTGTGGTATACTGTCTGTCTGTTTGTCAGTCTCTTTGCATGTCTGCCTGAGTTTGTCTGTCTGTCTGTCTGTCTGTATACTTGTGTCTGTCTGTCTGTGTGTGTGTCTGTCTGTCTGTCTGTGTATTTGTGTGTGTGTCTGTGTATTTGTGTGTGTGTGTGTGTCTGTGTATTTGTGTGTGTGTGTGTGTCTGTCTGTGTATTTGTGTGGGTGTGTCTGTGTATTTGTGTGTGTGGGTGTGTCTGTGTATTTGTGTGGGTGTGGGTGTCTGTGTATGTGTGTGGGTGTCTGTGTATGTGTGTGGGTGTCTGTCTGTCTCCCTTTTTGTCTCCTTTATGTGCGTATCTGTTTCTCCATCAGTCAGTCTGTCTGTCTGAGGGTGTTTGTCGCTGTCTGTTTTACCGTGTGTGTGTGTGTGTGTGTGTGTGTGTGTGTGTGTGAGAGAGAGAGAGAGAGAGAGAGAGAGAGAGAGATTGTAATTGTTCAGGAATAAAATCAAATGCACCGACTTTTCCAGGTAACCCACGTTACTGCAAGGGATTGTGTGCTGACTTAAACGCTGTTGGGGTTAGGAAACAAATAAATAGATAAATAAATAAATAAATAAATATGGGCCAGTGCGTTGCAGGAAGTAATGAATCGGATATGTAACCCTTTCACTGAGATATTCATTTCAAAGGTAAATACAAGAACATGGCGGTGTTAATATTAGAATAAGGAAAATAATAGTTATAATAAGAATAACAACAACAATAACAACAACAACAACAACAACAATAATAATAATAATAATAATAATTTAGCCAACATTTCATTGTCCTTGTGAATATACAATACCGTATCCCTCTGACGCTGTTAATATCTTCAGTATGACGAATTGTCAAAAGTTTATGTCTACTATTTCCAGATGATTTTCAGCTTGACGGTACACTTTTATTGAGTTACGGAGCTTACATCAAACGCAGCCTTCCTGAATTGTCCGACGGAGCCATCTGGAAACTCTTCTCAAACGAAGTCTTCCTAAACTATTCAAACGGAGACTTCAAAAGTCTTTTACAAACGGAGTCGTCCCAAACTATTCAAACGGAGCCTTCCTATTTTTTTTTTTTTTTTTTTTTACAAACGGAGTCTTTATAAACTATTCAAACAAAACTCATCTACAAACGGAGTCTTCCTAAACTATTCAAACGGAGCCTTCCTAAAATCTTTCATAAACGGAGCCTTCCTAAACTTTTATAAACGGAGCCTTCCTAAACTTTTATAAACGGAGCCTTCCTAAACTTTTATAAACGGAGCCTTCCTAAACTTTTTTATAAACGGAGCCTTCCTAAAATCTTGTACAAACGGAGCCTTCCTAAACTTTTATAAACGGAGCCTTCCTAAAATCTTTTATAAACGGAGCCTTCCTAAAATCTTTTATAAACGGAGCCTTCCTAAAATCTTGTACAAACGGAGCCTTCCTAAACTTTTATAAACGGAGCCTTCCTAAAATCTTTTATAAACGGAGCCTTCCTAAACTCTTGTACAAACGGAGCCTTCCTAAACTTTTCCAAGAGTAAGCTTTCCTAAACTGAATAAACTCGATTGGCAGAAGCATAAATAAACAATAAATGAATAAAATGCCATGAGATATGGCCGTAGTGAAGAGCTGACGCTGGCCACAGGGACCGCCGCTGGACCAAAAATATGTGAAGGCGATGGGACCACAGGAGGGTGTGTGTGTGTGTGTGTGTGTGTGTGTGTGTGTGTGAGAGAGAGAGAGAGAGAGAGAGAGAGAGAGAGAAACAGAGTAAAACAGACTATCAAGCAGAGACAGACTTGAGCAAAGAGGCAGAGCTAGACACACACACACACACACACACACACACACACACACACACACACACACACACACAGTAGGTGGGTGGAAGGAATGCAGGGGAGATGTATGTGACTGAAATACCCGCCGCCGCCGGACCGACCACCCCGCCACCCCCACCGTACCAGCGAGCCGCCGCCTCACCACCACCCCAGCAGGACACCACGGAGGGCCGGATCACCGAGAGGTCAACCCGGGACAAGAAGGGCGCCGGTGCTGCTCTGTCCTAAGTCCCTCTGTCACTCAACCGGTCCGACAGAAGCTACGCCAGCAAAAGACACGACCCTGCGGGCGGGGCAGCCTTCACCAGGTTCAGGGTGGGACTGAGCCAGATTCAGTCCCAGGCAACACCGCAGTATGGCCACTGTACGTGTCGGGGAGGGAGCAGCCACTGTACGCCCCTCATCCACTGCCTCCTCCTCCTACAGAAGTAACACCGCAGTAACGGTCACTGTACGTGTCGGGGAGGGAGCGGCCACTGTACACCCCTCATCTACTGCCTCCTCCTCCTACAGGAGTAACATCGCAGTAACGGCCACTGTACACCCCTCATCCACTGCCTCCTCCTCCTACAGGAGTAACATCGCAGTAACGGCCACTGTACGTGCCGGGGAAGGAGCGGCCACTGTACGCCCTTCGATTACTTCCCGTGGGGCAGGCAGACCCGCGGTAACGGTCACTGTACGTGCCGGGGAGGGAGCGGTCACTGTACACCCCTCATCTGCCTCTTCCTCCTTCAGGAGCAGCACCGCCACAACGGCCACTGTACGTGTGGGGGAAGGAGCGGCCACTGTATGCCCTTCAGCTGTGATTCTTGAGGTCCTCCCGGAGAAGGAGGTCCCTTGCACGGCCGGCCTTTCACCTCTCGGCTGAGTGGGATGCCCCTCTTTTACTCCCTCCAGGTGTGGTTCCCCGGAGGTGCTGCCGGAGTGGTGGTGCGGCTCTTTGTCGGTCCTGCTCCTACCCCTGGTCGGCCCCAGTCCCCGACGGACGCCAGACAGAAGAGGTGCCACAGTCTGCCCCTGACGGCACCCCTCCCTACAGGTGACCGCAGCACCCAGGCTCACAGACAGGACTGGCAGGCCCCAGAGCCAGGCCGCTTGGGCTCCACTCCCCCACAGCTCTCTGCCCGGAGTAAGAGGCGACAGGCCCGCTTCCTGCAGCTGTTCGGCCCCAGTCCCGAGGGCCGCCCTTCAGGTCGAGGCCCCCAGGTTGGAGGGCCTCCCTGCAACCCACTGACGAGGCTCCAGCATAAGGGCCTCTCAGGCCGAGGCCCCCAGATGGGAGAGCCTCCCGTTACCTAGTCGCGGAGACCTGTTCACAGGTTTTTGTTTTTTCCTTGCGCTCTTACTGTTTCTGTATATCCCTGTACCCGTGTTTACTAGTCTTTTCTGTTATGCCTGGGTGTTTGTCTCACTGTGCATCACATATTATTCTGGCCTTACTCTTTCACTGTCACTGTTCACTCCTGTCTCTGTGTTTTTTCAAGGCACACAGGATGCGTTAGAGTCACTACTTGATCTTGTTTCCTGGGCTTAACAGAGGAGGCACCCAGGCATGGGAGGGGGCTCTACTGGGGAGCCCTCCTGCAGGAGACAGTGCACCACCCGCAGGGGTGTCACTCCCCGGGCATTCTTCATCAGGGGGGTGCAAGGAGGCTCTCCCGTCCGGGGGCCTCGACCTGAGAGGCCCTCATGCTGGAGCCTCGTCGGTGGGGTGCAGGGAGCCCCTCCGACCTGGAGGCCTCGACCTGAAGGGCGGCCCTCGGGACTGGGGCCGAACAACTGCAGGAGGCGGGCCTGCCGCCTCTTACTCTGGGCAGAGAGCCGTGGGGGAGTGGAGCTCAAGCGGCCTGGCTCTGGGGCCTGCCGGTCCGGTCTGGGAGCCCGGGTGCTGCGGTCACCTGTAGGGAGGGATGCTGTCAGGGGCAGACTGCAGCACCTCTTTTGTCTGGCGTCCTTCAGGGACCGGGACCAACCAGGGGTAGGTGGCAGGACCGACACGGCCTCGCCACCACTCCGGCAGCACCTCCGGGGAACCACACCTGGAGGGAGTAAGTAAAGGGCATCCCACACAGCCGAGAGGTGAATGGCCGGCCGCTCAAGGGACCTCCTTCTCCGGGAGGACCCCAGGAATCACGGATGAAGGGCGTACAGTGGCCGCTCCTTCCCCCACTCGTACAGTGGCTGTTGTGGCGGTTCCACAATTCCTAAGGTCCACAGCTGAAGGGCGTACAGCAGCCGCTCCTTCCCCCACATGTACAGTGGCCGTTGTGGCAGTGCTGCTCCCGAAGGAGGAAGAGGCAGATGAGGGGTGTACAGTGGCCGCTCCCTCCCCGGCACGTACAGTTGCCGTTACTGTGGGTCTGCCTGCCCAACGGGAAGTAACTGAAGGCATACGGTGGCCGCTCCTTCCCCCACACGTACAGTGGCCGTTACTGCATTGTTACTCTTGTAGGAGGAGGAGGTAGTGGATGAGGGGCATACAGTTGCTGCTCCCTCCCCGACACGTACAGTGGCCGTTATCGCGGTTCCACTCCTCCTTCCTTTGCCAGTCGGAGTGCGCTCAATAGCTAACACTCCGAGGCTGTCTCCAGATGTGGCTGTAGCTGAAGGGTGTACAGTGGCTGCTCCTTCCCCCACACGTACAGTGGCCATTGTGGCGGCGCTACAGGGGGAAACAACTGAGGGGCGTACAGTGGCTGCTCCCTCCCCGGCACATACAGTGGCCATACCGCGGTGTTGCCTGGGACTGAATCTGGCTCAGTCCCACCCCGAACCCGGTGAAGGCTGCCGAGGGTCGTGTCTTTTGCCGGCGTAGCTTCTGTCGGACCGGTTGAGTGACAGAGGGACTTAGGACAGGACAGCACCGGCGCCCTTCTTGTCCCAGGTTGACCTCTCGGTGATCCGGCCCTCCGTGGTGTCCTGCTGGGGTGGTGGAGAGGCGGCGGCTCACTGTTATGGTGGGGGGTGGCGGGGTGGTCGGTCCGGTGGCGGCGGGTATTTTAGTAGTAGTAGTGGTAGTGGTGGTGGTGGCGGTGGTAGTAGTAGTAGTAGTGGTGGTGGCGGTGGTAGTAGTAGTAGTGGTGGAGGTGGTAGTAGTAGTAGTAGTAGTAGTGGTGGCAGTGGTGGTGGTGGTGGTAGTAGTAGTAGTAGTAGTAGTAGTGGTGGCAGTGGTGGTGGTGGTGGTAGTAGTAGTAGTAGTAGTAGTGGTGGCAGTGGTAGTAGTAGTAGTAGTAGTGGTGGTGGTGGTAGTAGTAGTAGTAGTAGTGGTGGCGGTGGTGGTGGTAGTAGTAGTAGTAGTGGTGGTAGCAGTAGCAGTCGTAGTAGTAGTAATAGTAGTAGTGTTGGTATAGTGGCGGCGCACGACTCTGAGGTTGTCATTATCGTACCCTGGCAACCTACCATTCAAAAGTGCGTCCGATTTCTTATATTACACCCAATTCAATTATCATGCACGAATATAATGTATGCGAATATTATTATACACCAACATATACACGAATCACAGGCGTCTCATATTATACAAGAAATCAGACGCACTTTTGAATGATAGGTTGCCAGGGCACGATAATAACAACCTCAGAGTCGTGCGCCGCGACTATAGTAGTAGTAGTACTGGTAATATTTGGTAGTAGTAGTTGCAGTGGATGGCCAAGTAAGTTAGATCTGAGGTGCGGTTTGACTAGTAACCAAGGAGACTCATTGCTACCTGATAACTAAAGCTGGTTGAATGTTATGCCAGCAGGACTCAGTATTGCAGATGTCAAATTGGCCAGTTACATCAGATGACAACAGACGCCTTGTGCAGCAGCAGGGAAAGGGTTAAGTGCAACCTCTATTATCACTGACCTATTGCAAAGGACGCGCCAACACTGCCACAACTGCCTTTAACCGTCCAAACATTTCAAGGACACATTGCAAGGACAGCGGCGCCAAGTTGCAGGCGCTGACCGTTAACGGCAACTTCCTGAGATGTGTTTTGCTTTTAGTAGTCATTTGTTGGACGTATTTGTTTAATCTGGGTGTCCCGTAAGCGTTTTCTTGCATTTCTGTCAAGTATAACTTCAGAATTCTCATCATTTGTCTTATTTTGCCATATATACATCTTGTTTGTTGACCGGTAACAAGATGTTGATGCAGAAATGGCGTCAGTCTCGAAGGAATGCAATGGAGAGGATGCAGGGCCACAACATCGTCTTATTTTGTCTCTGAACTACGGTAAATAAGGTTCAGAAAGCCAATAACCTCCCTTAAGATAAATAAACTCTACCATTACTTGTTTATTGCAAGCACGTCAGAAATAATCAAGACATTACCTGTAAACATTCAAAGATTTAAAAAGAGCTCAGCGTTGCCACTGTTTAGTGATGGTACACCTGAAGGAAGGTCCCGGTGATGCAGTCTTTTAAAAGAAACGACTAACGTATATTACGATGGTGATATTTTCCATTTTATTTCTTTCCATTATATTTCTATCAAATAAAATCTGTACTATTACTTATTGATTTAAAACATGGGTAAAAAATTCATGCAAGATTGGTTTTAATCGTCTTAAATTTAACTGGAGGAATCTGAAGCACAATGTTGCCTTGGTCACGTGACCCTTGAGATGCAGCGTTGCCAACCATCGGGCAGTCAGTCACCCCGCGGGTCAGGAAGGGGGAAGATGTCGGTGTCGCAGCTGGTATTAACTTTGTGCTGTGCGTATATTGGGCGTTTGCCATTGTGTTTGCCGTGATGAATGGACAGACTGGATTACTGTGGAGGCGAGGCAAGTGGCACAAGTGCCGGAAAAAGGAAACTATGCCTGGTTTGGACAAGGTGAGGGGAAATTCATTGTTATTGTTATTTTTAGTAGTAATACTAAGACTGTTATTACTACTACTACTACTACTACCACTACTATCACTACCACTATGACTGCTTTTGTTATTAGTTACTACTTATACAGCAACTATTATTATTATTATTATTATTATTATTTTTGGTGGTGGTATTATTATTATTATTATTATTGTTATTATTATTATTATTATTATTATCATCATCATCATCATCATCATCACACTTATGTAATCTTTTCTTTCCACATGACCTACAAACAGGTTATCAGGTCATCTTTAATCTATCGATAATCAAAGATAGACACAAACACCTTATTCATTTTCCAACCTACCTACCTAGACGAATGTGCCTGCGTATATTCACAAGCCCACTAGCCTACGTACCGTCCACTCACCCAATGTAGTGACAGATCTATTAGATAGATACGTAGAGATAGTTATAAAATTAGATTAAAAGTTGATTGTAAGGCATCGGCATATATTTTCTCGACCTGTCTGTCCACCTGCCTATTTTTCTATCAGGAAAGTACCATCCACTCACCAGATGTAGTGATAGATTTACTAGATAGACATATAATTATTGATAATTGCAGAACGTGATTAAAAGTAGATTAAAAGGCATCAGTATTTATTTTTACTACCTGTCTGTCTGCTTACCAATCCGTCATCCACTCATCCGATGTAGCCTAAAGATACATTTATTAGATAGATACCTATGGATGGTTGCACAAGTAGCTATATTAAAAGTTGATTAAAAGGCAATATTCTTTTTTCTCTTACCTGTCTGTCTACGTACCTATCTATCTATCAAGTAGGTACCATCCACTCACCCGATGTAGTGGTAGATATGAGACAGCTACATACAGACAGTTGCAAAAAAATAGATTAAAGGTTCATAAAAAGGGATCAATATTTTTTCTACCTGCTTGTCAACTTACCTATCTATCTATCTAGTAGGTACTGCACCATCCACTCATCCGATGTAGTGACAGATTTATTTGATAGATACATACCGTTATAGATAGTTGCAAAAATGGATTGAAAGTTGATTAAAAGGCACCAATATTTACTTTCTCTACCTGTTTTTCTACCTACCTATCTGTCTATGAAGTAGGTACCATCCACTCACCCGATGTAGTGATAGATGTATTATACATACATATAGATAGTCGTAAAAACATCAAAATTTGATTAAAAGGCATAACTAGCCTATTTATTTTCTGTACATGTCTGTCTCCCTACCTGTGTGCCTATCTAGTAGGTACCATCCACTCACCCGATGTAGTGATAGATTTATTTGGTAAGATACACGCTGGTACAGACAGTTGCAAAAATAGGTTAAAAGTTGATTAAAAGGCATCAATATTTATCTCAACTACTTGTGTGTATACCTACCTATCTGTCTGCCTAGTAGGTACCATCCACTCACCCGATGTACTGATAGGTATAATGGATACATAAATATAGATTGGTGCAAATTATATTAAAAGATGATTAAAAGGCATCTGTACTTATTATCTCTACATGTCTGTCTACCTTCCAATCTGTCTCTTAAGTAGATACCATCCACTCACCCGATGTGGTGATAGTAGATAGATACATAGTATAGTTGCAAAAATAGATATAAAGTTGATTAAAAGGCTTCCAAATTTATTTTAATTACCTATCTGCCTAACTGTTTCTCAGTCTTGTAGGTACTACCATCCACTCACCTGATGTAGTGATGGATTTATTAGATAGATACATAAAGATAGTTGCAAAAAATGTTAAAGTTGATTCAGAGACATCAATATTTATTTTCTCTACCTATTTATCTGCCTACTATCTATCTACCAAGTAGGTGCCATCCACTCATCCGATGTAGTGATGAAGTTATTGGATAGGTACGCATAGGTAGTGCAAAAATAGATTAAAAGTAGATTAAAAGGCATGAAAATTTATTTTCTCTTCCAGTCTGTCTACCTAGTTATTTTTTTATCTAGTAGATACCATCCACTCATCCGATGTAGTGTTACATTTATTAGAGATACATATAAATATTTGCGATAAGGCTTCAATATTTATTTTATCTGTCTACCTACTTATCCATCTGTAAAGTAGGTACCATTCACTCACACGATGTAGTGATAGATTTAGATAGATACAGATAGTTGTAACATAGAATTAAAGTTAAATAGAAGGCATCAGTATTTATTTTTTCGACCTGTCTACCTACCTATCTGTTTATCTAGTAGGTACCATCCACTCACCCGATGTAGTGACATTTATTAGATAGGTACGTACGTATACATCGTTGCAAGAAATTGATTAAAAGTTTATTAAAATGCACCAATATTCATTTTCTCTACCCTATCTATCTATCTAGTAGGTACCATCCACTCACCCGATGTAGTGATAGATTTATTAGATAGATACGTATAGTTAATTGCAAAAATAGATTAAAAGTTAATTAAAAGGCATCAATATTAATTTTCTTGACCCTATCTGTCTATCAGGTAGGTACCATCCATTAACACGATGTAGTGATAGATTTATTAGATACATAATGAGAGTTACGAAAATAGATTACAAGTTGATTAAAAGACATCTACATTTATTTTCTCTACCTGTCTGTCTACCTACCAACCCGTCTGTCTAGTAGGTACCATCCACTCACCCGATGTAGTAACATTTATTAGATACATATACTGTAGATGGTTACAAAGATTAAAAGTTGAACAAAAGACATCAATATTTATTTTATCTACCTGTCTGCCTACCTACCGTGTCTGCCGAGTAGATGCCATCCACTCATCCGATGTAGGGACAGATTTATTAGACAGGTATAGTACATACAGATAGTTGTGAAAAGGCTTCAGTATTTATTTTCTCTACCTGTCTGCCTGCCTACCTGTATGCCTATAAAATATGTACCATCCACTCACCCGATGAAGTGATAGTTATTAGACAGATAAATATAGGCAGCTGCAAAAATCAATTCAAAGTTGATCAGAAGACATCAGTATTTATTTTCTCTACCTGACTGTCTACCTATCTGTGGATCTACCTATCTAGTACGTACCATCCTCTCACCCGATGTAGTGAAAGATTTATGATAGATACTTTTAGACACCTACAAAAATAGATTAAAATTTAATTATAAGACATCAATATTTATTTTCTCTGCCCTGTTTGTCTACCTACCTATCTGTCTACCCAGTAGGTACCATCCACTCACCCAGTGTAGTGATGGATGTATCAGAGATATATATATATATATATATATATATATATATATATATATATATATATATATATATATATATATATTGCAAAAAATGGATTAAAAGTTATGTTATAGGCATTAATGTTTATTTTTTCTACCTGTCTGTCTGCCTAACTATTTATCTTTATAGAAGGTGCCATCCACTCACCCGATGTAGTAATAAATTTATTAGATAGGTACATAGAGATAGTTGCAAAAAGACTTCAGTATTTATTTTCCTCTACATGTCTGTCTACCTACCTATTTATCTTTGTAGAAGATACCATCCACTCACCAGATGTAGTGATATATTTATTAGAGGAGAACAGAGATAGTTGCGAAAAGGCGTCAGAGTTTATTTTCCTCTACGTCTGTCTATCTACCTATCTTTAAATCAAGTAGGTACCATCCGCTCACCAGATGTAGTGATGAATTTATTAGATAGATACAGATAGTTGCCAATATAGATTAAAATTTGATTAAAAGGCATCAGCATTTATTTTCTCTACCTCTCTATCTACCTACTTATCCGTCTATCTAGTTGGTGGGCTACCATCCAATCACCCGATGTAGTGACAGATTTATTAGATAAATAAATACATAAATAAATAACTATAGATAGATAGATAGATAGTTGCAAAAATAGATTAAAAGTTGATTAAAAGGCGCCAATATTTATTTAATATACCTGTTTGTCCACCTACCTATGTCTGTCTAGTAGGTACCATCCACTCACCCAGCGCAGTGATAGATTTAATAAATACAGTATATTGTAATACCTGCAATAGTACAGTGCCACAAGTGTTTATGCAGTGCCAGGACTGACTGCCGGGCTCTGAACCACTATATATATTGTAATACCTGCAATAGTACAGTGCCACAAGTGTTTATGCAGTGCCAGGACTGACTGCTGGGCTCTAAACCACTATATATATTGTAATACCTGCAATAGTACAGTGCCACAAGTGTTTATGCAGTGCCAGGACTGACTGCTGGGCTCTGAACCATTATACTGTATATTGTAATACCTGCAATAGTACAGTGCCACAAGTGTTTATGCAGTGCCAGGACTGACTGCTGGGCTCTGAACCACTATATATATTGTAATACCTGCAATAGTACAGTGCCACAAGTGAGCAATTCTGGTAAGTGTTTATGCAGTGCCAGGACTGACTGCTGGGCTCTGAACCATTATACTGTATATTGTAATACCTGCAATAGTACAGTGCCACAAGTGAGCAATTCTGGTAAGTGTTTATGCAGTGCCAGGACTGACTGCTGGGCTCTGAACCATTATATATATATTGTAATACATGCAATAGTAGTAGTACTAATAGTGGCTGCAACCATAGGCTTGTTTGTATGTAAACCCAGTGGACTGCAGGCCAAAACTGCCCTTCTGCAGTCCACCTTGTGTGGTTGTGTATAGGGAAGGATTGAGGGATATTTGTATAGGCTAACTAAGCAGCTTCACCACCTGGTTATATCAGTGCCACCACGTGAAGGCATCCCTTTCCAGCACATCTACTGTATATACCTCCTGCATACTACATACTTTATAAGGTAGCTTTTAACCACAAGCTGTTATTTCATGTCTTATACTGCATAGATGTCAGAGCAGTGTTCCAGGATAGGGTGGTGGTGGTGGTTGTGGTGATGGTGGTGGTGGTGGTGGTGCAAGTCTGATTTGAAATTTGAATCCAGTGCACCACAGGCTTCAATTGCCCTCCTTCTGTATTCCGCCATGCACCTTTTGAGGGATAGGGTGAAAGTTGAAAGACGTTTGTTCAACCACCTTTGGCTCTCCTCTCCTTTCACTGATCCACCTGGTGAACAAGCCTACATCTTTTCTATCCTTAATGACTAGAGCAGCTTGTACAGCACCCTACCCGTATCCCTGACCGCCTTGGAGAGAGCTCCAACATACTTGACCTCTTCCTTACAACTAATCCTTCTGCTTACACTGTTACTTTTTCCTCTCCGTTGGGCTCCTCCGATCACAACCTTATCACCTTAACCTGTCCCGCTGCTGCAGTAAGGCCTGTGGACCCTCCCAAGAAGCAGCGTCTGTGGCACTTTGGAGCTGCGGATTGGGAGGCCTTCAGGGAATCCTTTGATATTCCCAGGAATGATTATTACCTCCATGGTCGGGAGCCATCTGAGTGTGCCTTGCGCATTACGGAAGTTATTCTCTCGGACATGGAAGCATACATTCCTTTCTCATATCCTGTGACTAATGCAAAAAGGCCTTGGTTTAACCACACTTGTTCTAATGCTGTCAGCAACAAGGAGAGGGCCTATAAAAGGTACCGGAGCCAACCCACCCCTGAATCTCGTCTCTTATATGTTTCTGACTGGAAATGTTCGAAGCCTGTTCTTTGCTCTGCAGAAAATAGTTCCATTCGTAATAAATGTTCTGAACTCTCCAACTCAGATTCCCTCCTCTCCTTCTGGCACCTTGCCAAAAAACTTTCTAACAACTTTAACTCGTCATGCTTCCCTCCTGCTTCCCTCCTCTTTTCCACTCTGATGGCTCTGAAGCAATTTCTTCTACTGATAAAGCAGATCTCTTCGCTCAGACTTTCTCCTCCAGTTCCACCTTAGACGATTCCGGTGCTGTTCCTCCATCACTTCCCCCTTCTGACTTCCTCATTGCTGACTTTAAAATTTCTTCAGCTGATGTATTTTCTGCCATCACTGGCCTCAATACTAACGAGGCATATGGGCCTGATGGAGTCCCTCCTGTTGTCCTCAAGAACTGTGCTTCTGTGCTTATACCCTGCCTATAACTCTGTTTTTTTTATCAAGGCGAAAATGCACTTGACAGGTTGGTGATGTCTGGCTGAATGCAACATGTCCGAATAACATGGCTGTATTTTATATAATTACTGGTAATCTGAACAGAAACTTACTGACTAACTCAAATACAACGATGTTAGTCGGACATGTTTCACTCAGCCAATTATCACCAGCCTGTCAAGTATATGTCTGCCCCGAAAAAAAAAAAAAAAAAAAAGTTGTGTGTAGGTAAACTGTTTTGCCTTTGTGTGTCAACTTGTACCATTCCTTCTTGCTGGAAGTTTGCTCTCATGCTGGAAGTTTGCTCTCCAAAGAAGGGTGACCATTCCCAACCCTCCAACTATCGTCTAATTGCTTTAACATTCTGTATCTCAAAAGTTTTTGAATCTCTTCTTAACAGAAAAATTTTAAAGCATCTTTCCTATCACAACCTTCTTTCTGATCGTCAGTATGGGTTCCGTCAGGGATGCTCCACTGGCGATCTTCTAACCTACCTTACAGACTCCTGGTCATTCTCTTTTTGGGACTTTGGCGAAAACTTTGTCATTGCACTTGACATCTCAAAGGCTTGTGATACAGTCTGGCATAAATCTTTAATGTCCAGACTGTCTTCTTATGGTTTCTATCCTTCTGTCTGTGCCTTTATCTATGGCTTCTTGGTCATTCTATAGCTGCTGTTGTTGACAGTCACAGTTCTTCTAGAACCGTCAACAGTGGTGTTCCTCAGGGCTCTGTCCTATCACCAACTATCTTCCTTTTATTCATCAATGACCTTCTAAGCTGTACATCTAACCCTATCCACTCATACGCTGATGATTCCACCCTTCACCTTTCCATTCGGTTCCCGCAACGTCCATCTCAGCAGTTATTTCAAGAAACAAGGGATGAGGCTATGGCACACCTAATGTCTGACTTGGCTCGTATTTCTGACTGGGATAAAAGTAATCTTGTTGTTTTGAATGCATCAGAAACTCAGTTTTTACACCTATCAACCCGACAAAATCTTCCACAGGAGTACCCACTAATGTTTAATAATATCCAGCTCAATCCTGCATCATGTTTAAACATAACTGGGGTTTCATTCTCTTGGGTCTTATCTTGGAAAGATCATATTACCTATCTGTAAAATCTGCTTCCAAGAGATTAGGTGTGCTATGCTGACTCTGTGCCTTCTTTACCCCTGCACAGTTGTTGACCTTATAGGCTACACGGGTTTCATTCGCCCGTGTAGAGAACAACTCTTATGTGTGGGCAGGCTTCCCACATACAGCTCTTCTCAATAGGGTGGAGTCAAAGGCTTTTCGTCTCATTAACTCTCCTCTTCTTACTGACTCCTTTCAACCTCTGTCTCTTTGCCGCACTGTTGCATCTTTATCTCTTTTCTGTCGCTACTTCAATGGTCACTGCTCCTCTGAATTGTCTTCTTGCATCCCGCCACCTCTGTGGCGGGCACTTAGCACCAGTTTAGCAACAAACTCTCATCCCTTTTCTGTCCAACTCTCTAATGCAAGAGTTAACCGTTACTCCCAGTCCTTCATTTCTGCAACAGGTCAACTCTGGAACTGTCTCCCTCTGTCTGTATTTCCTACTTCCTATGATTTCCAGTCTTTCAAACGCAGTGTGTCCAGGCATCTGGAAATGAACGGATCTTGAATTTCGCTCTCTTTTGTAGTGTTTTTGTTTTCCTCTTGGAAGGAACAATTTGCGGGCTCGTGGCCTTTGGTTCCTTTTTCCTTGCATTAAAAAAAAAAAAAGTTGACGGATGTTTGTAAGAGTGAGCAGTGGACCCGTCTGGTGGTATTGGTGCCACCACGTGAAGGCGACACTGTCCACCACTACATCATTAGAATTAACCTACTACTACTATCATCATTAGCAGCACCAGTACTATCCATATACCACCATCATCATCATCACTAATATATACCACCACCAGCCACCTCTTCCTACACATCATCACCATCATTATCATCATCACTAATATATACCACCACCAGCCACCTCTTCCTACACATCATCACTAATATATACCATCACCAGCCACCTTTTCCTACACATCATCATCACCATCATCATCATCATCACTAATAGCATACCATCACCATCCACCTTTTCCTACACATCATCGTCGCCATCATCATCATCATCACTAATAGTATACTGTCACCATCCACCTCTTCCTACACATCATCATCATCATCATCACCATCATCATCACTAATAGTATCCTTACCATCATCATCCACCTCTTCCTACACGTCATCATCATCATCATCACCATCATCACTAATAGTATCCTTACCACCATCATCCACCTCTTCCTATACATCATCATCATCATCACCATAACCGTATTGTTGTCATATCATCATCATTATCGATAGTATCCTTACTATCTCTATATGCTCCCTCTCCTCCTGCATCATCATCATCATCATCATCACCATCATCATCACTAATAGTATCCTTACCACCATCATCCACCTCTTCCTACACATCATCATCATCATCATCACCATCATCATCACTAATAGTATCCTTACCACCATCATCCACCTCTTCCTACACATCATCATCATCATCATCACCATCATCACTAATAGTATCCTTACCACCATCATCCACCTCTTCCTATACATCATCATCATCATCACCATAACCGTATTGTTGTCATATCATCATCATTATCGATAGTATCCTTACTATCTCTATATGCTCCCTCTCCTCCTGCATCATCATCATCATCATCACCATCATCATCACTAATAGTATCCTTACCACCATCATCCACCTCTTCCTACACATCATCATCATCATCACTAATAGTATACTATCACCATCCACCTCTTCCTACACATCATCATCATCATCATCACCATCATCATCACTAATAGTATCCTTACCACCATCATCCACCTCTTCCTACACATCATCATCATCATCATCATCATCACCATCATCACTAATAGTATCCTTACCACCATCATCCACCTCTTCCTATACATCATCATCATCATCACCATAACCGTATTGTTGTCATATCATCATCATTATCGATAGTATCCTTACTATCTCTATATGCTCCCTCTCCTCCTGCATCATCATCATCATCATCACCATCACCTTATCATTGTCACCATCATCACCATTAGCATTATCATCCTTACTGGCTTTATCGTCTTCCATCTAAACCATCCTTATTCACATCAGGATTGTTTTAAGTATGATCGCCACTAAGAATAGTCTCCTGACTGAGCCTATCCTCCTCTTTCTAAACCATCATCACCACCATCACCACCACCTTATCATTGTCACTGTCATCACCATTATCAATAGCATCATTACTAGCCTTATATCATCTTCCATCAAAACATCATCCCCAGGATTATTGTCGCTATGAATGCCATCAAGAATAGTATTTTGCCAGCCCTATCCTGCAGCTTCTAAATCATCATCATCATCATCATCATCATCATCATCATCATCATAACACTCCAATCATTTTCACTATCATCGCCATTAAGAACGGTACCCTTACTACCCTACTTCTCCACCTAAATTATCATCATCATCATTATCATCATCATCATCACCGCCACAGCCATAGCATTTTCTCTCTCATGGCTACTAACTGTGATATCTATACTGTCCCTATCCTCCTCCTGGTAAATCATCACCATCATCACCATCATCATCATCATCATCACCGTCACAGCCGTATCATTTTCTCTCTCAAGGTTACTAACTGTGCTATTCATACTGTCCCTATCCTCCTCCTGGTAAATCATCATCATCATCACCATCATCATCATCATCATCATCATCATCACCATCATCGTCATCATCATCATCATCACCGTCACAGTCCTATCATTTTCTCTCTCATCACTACTAACTATGGAATCCATACTGTCCCTATCCTCCCCCTGGTAAATCATCATCAACAGATTCATTGCACCTTTGCTGTAATGTGTTATAATGTTTATCAGTCGGGTTCCACCTTTCCTATATAATATTACATTGGGATGGATTCAAACCTAAATTCCTCGCTGCTCAGCGTCGAAGCTTGGCAAATTTCCAGCGATAATTTCCCAGCCATCGCAGACCGCCAATTGTAGTCATTTCGTCCTGAGAAGTGTAACCAAGTGTCATAGTCTGAGTCCTCTACTTTCAGATAAACCCAACTGAAAGATAGTTGACAATTCCATTTTGTAGCCTGGGTGGAAGTTAGCTATTTGCAGCGAGCCCTAGCCATCAGGGAAATGGCTGCCATCATTGTCAGTTGTGTGCGGTTGACACAAGGGGAAAGCAGGGCCAATGCCACCCATTTAAAAGTAAAGGAAAAGAGGTTAGGCTGTTTGTGGCCGTGCCAAAAAAGATACAAAACCAAACATACACTTCACTTTAACAAAACAAAGGTTGAACACTGGAATACTGAACCAGGTCCAAAAGGACAAGTGCAATTCGTTTATACGTTCCCAGATCCAGTGCCACTGCACATCAAAGGAGAATAACTGTAATTTAAGGTTAAAAGTGGAAGAAAAACACTAAAAAAATGCTTTTCGAATATCAACCAAACAATATTTTCTCCGGTTGAATTCCACCCTGTCCAGCCTCCTAACGCTAACATCCCCCCCACCGCTGAGCTGGGAGAGGAGGGCACCCACCCCCCACCCACTTACCACGATGAAAACCCCCATGAGTCGGGAGAGGAGGAGGAAGGCACCCACCCTGTCCAGGCTCACGAGCATGGTGAGGAAAAGGAGGAGCAGGCAGGCACCCACCCTGTCCTGGCTCACGTGCATGGTGAGGAAAAGGAGGAGGAGGCGGGCACCCATCCTATCCTGGCTCACGGGCATGGTGAGGAAAAGGAGGAGGAGCAGGGGGGCACCCACCCTGACCTTGCTCACAAGCATGGTGAGGAAAAGGAGGAGCAGGTGGGCACCCACCCTGACCTTGCTCACGAGCATGGTGAGGAAAAGGAGGAGCAGGCGGGCACCCACCCTGTCCTGGCTCACGAGCATGGTGAGGAAAAGGAGGAGCAGGCGGGCACCCACCCTGTCCTGGCTCACGAGCATGGTGAGGAAAAGGAGGAGGAGGAGCAGGCGAGCACCCACCCTGTCCTGGCTCACGAGCATGGTGAGGAAAAGGAGGAGCAGGCGGGCACCCAGCCAGTGCTGGCTCAAGAACATGGAGAGGAGGAGGAGCGGGTGGGCACCCACCCTGTCCTGGCTCACGTGCATGGTGAGGAAAAGGAGGAGGAGGCGGGCACCCATCCTATCCTGGCTCACGAGCATGGTGAGGAAAAGGAGGAGCAGGCAGGCACCCACCCTGTCCTGGCTCACGAGCATCGTGAGGAAAAGGAGGAGGAGCAGGCCTGCACCCACCCTGTCCTGGCTCACGAGCATGGACAGGAGGAGGAGCAGGCAGGCACCCACCCTGTCCTGGCTCACGAGCATTTTGAGGAAAAGGAGGAGCAGGCGGGCACCCACCCTGTCCTGGCTCAAGAACATGGAGAGGAGGAGGAGCAGGTGGGCACCCACCCTGTCCTGGCTCACGACCATGGACAGGAGGAGGAGCAGGCCTACACCCACCCTGTCCTGGCTCACGAGCATGGAGAGGAAAAGGAGGAGCAGGCGGTTACCCACCCTGTCCTGGCTCACGAGCATGGAGAGGAGGAGGAGCAGGCCTGCACCCACCCTGTCCTGGCTCACGAGCATGGAGAGGAGGAGGAGCAGGCCTGCACCCACCCTGTCCTGGCTCACGAGCATCGACATGAGGAGGAGCAGGCCGGCACCCACCCTGTTCTGGCTCACGAGCTTGGTGAGGAGGAGGAGCAGGCAGGAACCCACCCTGTCCTGGCTCACGAGCATGGTGAGGAAAAGGAGGAGCAGGCGGGCACCCACCCTGTCCTGGCTCACGAGCATGGTGAGGAAAAGGAGGAGGCGGCAGGCACCCACCCTGTCCTGGCTCACGAGCATGGTGAGGAAAAGGAGGAGGAGGAGCAGGCGCGCACCCACCCTGTCCTGGCTCACGAGCATGGTGAGGAAAAGGAGGAGCAGGTGGGCACCCACCCTGTCCTGGCTCACGAGCATGGTGAGGAAAAGGAGGAGGAGGAGCAGGCGGGCACCCACCCTGTCCTGGCTGACGAGCATCGTGAGGAAAAGGAGGAGCAGGCGGGCACCCACCCTGTCCTGGCTCACGAGTATGGAGAGGAAAAGGAGGAGCAGGCGGGCACCCACCCTGTCCTGGCTCACGAGTATGGAGAGGAAAAGGAGGAGCAGGCGGGCACCCACCCTGTCCTGGCTCACGGACATGGTGAGGAAAAGGAGGAGCAGGCGGGCACCCACCCTGTCCTGGCTCACGAGCATGTTGAGGAAAAGGAGGAGCAGGCGAGCACCCACCCTGTCCTGGCTCACGAGCATGTTGAGGAAAAGGAGGAGCAGGCAGGCACCCACCCTGTCCTGGCTCACGAGCATGGTGAGGAAAAGGAGGAGCAGGCAGGCACCCACCCTGTCCTGGCTCACGATCATTTTGAGAAAAAGGAGGAGCAGGCGGGCACCCACCCTGTCCTGGCTCACGAGCATTTTGAGGAAAAGGAGGAGCAGGCGGGCACCCACCCTGTCCTGGCTCAAGAACATGGAGAGGAGGAGGAGCAGGCGGGCACCCACCCTGTCCTGGCTCACGAGCATGGTGAGGAAAAGGAGGAGCAGGCGAGCACCCACCCTGTCCTGGCTCATGAGCATGGTGAGGAAAAGGAGGAGCAGGCGGGCACCCACCCTGTCCTGGCTCACGAGCATGTTGAGGAAAAGGAGGAGCAGGCAGGCACCCACCCTGTCCTGGCTCACGAGCATGGTGAGGAAAAGGAGGAGCAGGCGGGCACCCACTCTGTCCTGGGTCACGAGCATGGACAGGAGGAGGAGCAGGCGGGCACCCACCCTGTCCTGGCTCACAAGCATTTTGAGGAAAAGGAAGAGCAGGCGGGCACCCACCCTGTCCTGGCTCAAGAACATGGAGAGGAGGAGGAGCAGGTGGGCACCCACCCTGTCCTAGCTCACGAGTATGGAGAGGAAAAGGAGGAGCAGGCGGGCACCCACCCTGTCCTGGCTCACGAGCATGGTGAGGAAAAGGAGCAGGCGGGCACCCACCTTGTCCTCGCTCACGAGCATGGTGAGGAAAAGGAGGAGCAGGCGGGCACCCACCCTGTCCTGGCTCACGAGCATGGACAGGAGGAGGAGCAGGCGGGCACCCACCCTGTCCTGGCTCACGAGCATGGTGAGGAAAAGGAGGAGGAAGCAGGCACCCACCCTGACTTTGCTCACGAGCATGGTGAGGAAAAGGAGGAGCAGGCGGGCACCCATCCTGTCCCGGCTCACGAGCATGGTGAGGAAAAGGAGGAGGAGGAGCAGGCGAGCACCCACCCTGTCCTGGCTCACGAGCATGGTGAGGAAAAGGGGGAGCAGGCGGGCACCCAGCCAGTCCAGGCTCACAAGCATTTTGAGGAAAACGAGGAGTAGGCGGGCACCCAGCCTGTCCTGGCTGCCGAGCATTTTGAGGAAAAGGAGGATCAGGCGGGCACCCACCCTGTCCTGGTTCACGAGCATTTTGAGGAAAAGGAGGAGCAGATGGGCACCCACCCTGTCCTGGCTCACGATCATTTTGAGAAAAAGGAGGAGCAGGCGGGCACCCACCCTGTCCTGGCTCACGATCATTTTGAGAAAAAGGAGGAGCAGGCGGGCACCCACCCTGTCCTGGCTCACGATCATTTTGAGAAAAAGGAGGAGCAGGCGGGCATCCACCCTGTCCTGGCTCACGAGCATGGTGAGGAAAAGGAGGAGCAGGCGGGCACCCACCCTGTCCTGGCTCACGAGCATGGTGAGGAAAAGGAGGAGCAGGCGGGCACCCACCCTGTTCTGGCTCACGAGCATGGTGAGGAAAAGGAGGAGCAGGCGGGCACCCACCCTGTTCTGGCTCACGAGCATGGTGAGGAAAAGGAGGAGCAGGCGGGCACCCATCCTGTTCTGGCTCACGAGCATGGTGAGGAAAAGGAGGAGCAGGCGGGCACCCACCCTGTTCTGGCTCACGAGCATGGTGAGGAAAAGGAGGAGCAGGCGGGCACCCACCCTGTTCTGGCTCACGAGCATGGTGAGGAAAAGGAGGAGCAGGTGGGCACCCACCCTGTCCTGGCTAACGAGCATGGTGAAGAAAAGGAAGAGCAGGCGGGCACCCAGGTAGTCCTGTCTCACGAGCATTTTGAGGAAAATGAGGAGCAGGCGGGCACCCAGCCTGTCCTGGCTCACGAGCATTTTGAGGAAAAGGATTAGCAGACGGGCACCCAGCCTGTCCTGGCTCACGAGCATGGTGAGGAAAAGGAGGAGCAGGCGGGCACCCACCCTGTCCTGGCTCACAAGCATGGTGAGGAAAAGGAGGAGCAGGCGGGCACCCACCCTGACCTTGCTCACGAGCATGGTGAGGAAAAGGAGGAGCAGGCGGGCACCCACCCTGTCTTGGCTCACGAGCATGGTGAGGAAAAGGAGGAGCAGGCGGGCACCCACCCTGTCCTGGCTCACGGGCATGGTGAGGAAAAGGAGGAGCAGGCGGGCAC
Organism: Coenobita brevimanus; assembly: GCF_032717465.1. Lineage (NCBI taxonomy): Eukaryota > Metazoa > Arthropoda > Malacostraca > Decapoda > Coenobitidae > Coenobita > Coenobita brevimanus. The sequence continues at coordinate 622,266 of NC_137048.1, read as the reverse complement.
CCACCCTGTCCTGGCTCACGAGCATGGTGAGGAAAAGGAGGAGCAGGCGGGCACCCACCCTGTCCTGGCTCACGAGCATGTTGAGGAAAAGGAGGAGCAGGCAGGCACCCACCCTGTCCTGGCTCACGAGCATGTTGAGGAAAAGGAGGAGCAGGCAGGCACCCACCCTGTCCTGGCTCACGAGCATGTTGAGGAAAAGGAGGAGCAGGCGGACACCCACCCTGTCCTGGGTCACGAGCATGGTGAGGAAAAGGAGGAGCAGGCGGACACCCACCCTGTCCTGGGTCACGAGCATGGACAGGAGGAGGAGCAGGCGAGCACCCACCCTGTCCTGGCTCACGAGCATTTTGAGGAAAAGGAGGAGCAGGCGGGCACCCACCCTATCCTGGCTGAAGAACATGGAGAGGAGGAGGAGCAGGTGGGCACCCACCCTGTCCTGGCTCACGAGTATGGAGAGGAAAAGGAGGAGCAGGCGGGCACCCACCCTGTCCTGGCTCACGAGCATGGTGAGGAAAAGGAGGAGCAGGCGGGCACCCACCCTGTCCTGGCTCACGAGCATGGAGAGGAAAAGGAGGAGCAGGCGGGCACCCACCCTGTCCTGGCTCACGAGCATGGTGAGGAAAAGGAGGAGCAGGTGGGCACCCACCCTGTCCTGGCTCACGAGCATGGTGAGGAAAAGGAGGAGGAATTAGGCACCCACCCTGACTTTGCTCACGAACATGGTGAGGAAAAGGAGGAGCAGGCGGGCACCCACCCTGACTTTGCTCACGAGCCTGGTGAGGAAAAGGAGGAGGAAGTAGGCACCCACCCTGACTTTGCTCACGAGCATGGTGAGGAAAAGGAGGAGCAGGCGGGCACCCACCCTGACTTTGCTCACGAGCCTGGTGAGGAAAAGGAGGAGCAGGCGGGCACCCATCCTGTCCTGGCTCACGAGCATGGTGAGGAAAAGGAGGAGCAGGCGGGCACCCACCCTGTCCTGGCTCACGAGCATGGTGAGGAAAAGGAGGAGCAGGCGGGCACCCACCCTGTCCTGGCTAACGAGCATTTTGAGGAAAAGGAGGATCAGGCGGGCACCCACCCTGTCCTGGCTCACGAGCATGGTGAGGAAAAGGAGGAGCAGGCGGGCACCCACCATGTCCTGGCTAACGAGCATGGTGAGGAAAAGGAGGAGCAGGCGGGCACCCACCCTGTCCTGGCTAACGAGCATGGTGTAGAAAAGGAGGAGCAGGCGGGCACCCATCCTGTTCTGGCTCACGAGCATGGTGAGGAAAAGGAGGAGCAGGCGGGCACCCAGCCTGTCCTGGCTCACGAGCATTTTGAGGAAAAGGATTAGCAGACGGGCACCCAGCCTTTCCTGGCTCACGAGCATGGTGAGGAAAAGGAGGAGCAGGCGGGCACCCACCCTGTCCTGGCTCACAAGCATGGTGAGGAAAAGGAGGAGCAGGCGGGCACCCACCCTGACCTTGCTCACGAGCATGGTGAGGAAAAGGAGGAGCAGGCGGGCACCCAGCCTGTCCTGGCTCACGAGCATGGTGAGGAAAAGGAGGAGCAGGCGGGCACCCACCCTGTCCTGGCTAACGAGCATGGTGAAGAATAGGAGGAGCAGGCGGGCACCCACCCTGTCCTGGCTCACGAGCATGGTGAGGAAAAGGAGGAGTAGGCGGGCACCCACCCTGTCCTGGCTAACAAGCATGGTGAAGAAAAGGAGGAGCAGGCAGGCACCTAGCCAGTCCTGGCTCACGAGCATGGTGAGGAAAAGGAGGAGCAGGCGGGCACCCACCCTGTCCTGGCTAACGAGCATGGTGAGGAAAAGGAGGAGCAGCAGGCGGGCACCCACCCTGTCCCCACCCAGAATGGGAAGGTGGACCCCACCCAGCATGGGACAGAGAACCCCACCCAGAATGGGAAGGAGGACCCCTCCCCGTCCTCTCAGGGGGAGGCGGCCGACCCCTCCACCTCTGCTGTGCCAAAGGCCTGTTCTGCTGGGGTCCAGGAATCCTCCATTTTTATCCCTGCACTGATGCGGGGACGTTTCATCGGCTATCAAGGCAAAAACCTAACGAGAGTGTGTAATGAATTTTGTGTTAAAATGGATGTCAAGGATGATCCTGCCTAGCCAATAAAGGTGAAGGGCGAAAAAAGTGCTGTGGATTCTTGTATCAGTTTTCTGATGAAACAATATCACGGCAGCATCGCTCCCCTGGCTGTGCCTGGCAAGACGTCAGATTACCTCCGAAAAATAGTGCAAGTTGGGCCAAGCCATCGAGGCTTATTAATCGGCAAGAAAGGAAAAAATCTTGAAAAAATCCGCAAAATGTTTGGGGTAGATGTTTACTGTCCCAGGGATAACGGGAGGCCATTAGCCGTAAGTGGACGCACACAATCCGTGGCTACCTGTGTTGATTATCTCGTTAGGAATTATAAGGCCACCCCTGACATGCAAACATCAGCACCAGCATCAGGGGCAGCAGCGTCACCTGCGCCTGCAACAGTGTCAAAAAGTACTTCCTCCACACCACCACCGGCAGAACAACACACGATGGCACCGACAAAACACTACATAGTTCCACCATATCCTGGTGAGGTTCCTAATCCTCCGGGTTTATGTTATGGACTTATTTATCTGAATCCAGATAAAATGTGTCATTTCAGGGGACCGTGTGATTCCAATCTGAATATGTTTTGCCGTAGGCACGGGGTACAAATAATACTAAATCCAGACCCCGGGGAGCCGCTGAAAATCCTGGGGTGCAATGCGGCAGTCTGTATGGCTGTGGAGGCGTTAGTGGACGAATATGATGGTGAGGTAGTCGGTGTGCCCCTCGGTCAGTGAACGGGCCATCCCCTCACCCCAATTTTTCATCGTTAAGTTTCCACTAAGCTCCTTAGCCGTGCAAGCCAATACTTGGTCTGCAATCGAACTGATTCATCTCGAGCTTCTTATTTGCATCTCACTCACTTTCCTTGAATTGTCTTTTAAAAAACTAATGGGTTATAACATACTTTGTTTTTTATGCTTACTACCACTAGACGACTTTACCTACTGTGAGAGAGAGAGAGAGAGAGAGAGAGGGAGTGTGTGTGTGTGTGTGTGTGTGTGTGTGTGTGTGTGTGTGTGGTAGAATCCTACCAAGTGCACACATACCCCTGCCTGTCATACCCATAATCGAATAAAAGGGACAGAAAACGAGAAGGGCAAATGCATTAAGTAGGTGGACCTGTAATAAGGCAGGTGAATTAAGAGGGAGTGCAGTATTAAAGGAAAGTGTTAGAAAGCAGTTCGGAATTACGGTGTACACACACACACACACACACACACACACACACACACACACACACACACACACACACACACACACACACACACACACACACACACACACACACACACATACAACTCCATAACGCCTGTAGGGTAGAAACCATGCCGTTGACCCCAAGGATCCCATTCCCCTGCTCCTCTTGCCTCTCCTCATTCTCTTACTCTTAGTTTCTTTCTTCAAGTCACTTTCCTCACCTGCCATCCTAGTCAGTTCAGTCATCTATTCTTCCCTTCCCTTCCGTCTCAGTTTCCCTTCTCTGTCCTCCACTCACTTCTCTCTCGTCTTCTTTTCTTTCTTCTCTTTACTGCCATCCTCTTCATTTCCTGTTCTTTCCCATTCTCTCCTATTCCTTCCTTTCCTTTCTTCTCAGGTGCTTTCTCTCCTGTCCCTTCCCGTTCCTTTCCTCTCCTTCGCTCTTTCCTTCCCCTCCGCTCCCCTCCCCTTCCTTCCCCCCCTTCTCTCCTGTTCTATCCTGTCCTGCCTTGTCCTGCATTGCCTTGCCCTGCCCTGCCCTGCCCTTCCTTTCCTCTCCTTTAATTTCTCTCACTTCTCCTCTCCTCTCCTCTCCTCTTCCCTTCGCTCCTTCCCGCCCCTTCCCTCTCACCTCTTCTCCTCTCTACCCCCTCCTCTTCTCTCCATCCCCTTCCTTTCCTCTCCACTCCCCTCCTCTCCTTTCTCCACCTCTCAGCAGCCGTTGATCACTGAACCACCACACATACAAGAAGTTAAAGACGCTACAACCTGCTCTTCAATTCCTTTTCCAGCATTAAATTGCCTCGATTTTTACCAGTCGGGGAGAGAGAGAGAGAGAGAGAGAGAGAGAGAGAGAGAATGGTGGGGATACTTTACTTTGCAAAGAAAACAGCTGGAGGTTGCGATCGTCAGCCTACCTGTGGAAAGAAAACAAACAGGTGACAAACGTAAGATCAATGTAATTAGTATTAAAAAAAGTGCTTGCGATACACCTACAGTTCTTTCACCTTAACCTGGCCCAGATTCTCGTCCGTTTTGCAGGTTACTTCACGTAGCTCAGTGGCTGATAAAGCCAAAGCTACGGCTCTACATCCTCTCCACAACACTTCTTCATGACTAGCTTCACAATGCAGTGTTAATCAGTTGTTGCAGCTGGACATTCAAGATGGAGAGATAGCAGATTTACACCAAGTTAGAGTCCAATGAGTACATTATAATTCAAAGATTTCATGAGTTCCATTTCTAGCTGCCTCAAACGTAGAGAAATGACAGTGATTAGGTGGATGTGCAGTGCGTCCTTGAATGCGGGGCCTGGGAGGGCTGGGTTTATGATGGATGAGTTGAGAGGAAGGATGGGACCGGAGTGTATTGGTGCTGTGATGAGGACGGGTAGACTGAGATGGTCTGAGAGGAAGGATGGGACCGGAGTGTATTGATGTTGTGATGAGGAGGGGTAAACTGAGATGGTTTGGGAGGAAGGATGGGACTGGAGTGTATTGGTGTTGTGATGAGGAAGGGCAGATTGAGATGGTCTGGGAGAAAGGATGGGACTGGAGTGTATTGGTGTTGTAATGAGGAGGGGTAGACTGAGATGGTCTGAGAGGAAGGATGGGACTGGAGTGTTTTGGTGTTGTGATGAGAAGGGGTAGATTGAGATGGTCTGGGAGGAAGGATGGGACTGGAGTGTATTGGTGTTGTGATGGGGAGGGACAGGTTGAGATGGTTTGACAGGAAGGATGGGACTGGAGTGTATTGGTGTTGTAATGAGGAGGGGTAGACTGAGATGGTCTGAGAGGAAGGATGGGACTGGAGTGTATTGGTGTTGTGATGGGGAGGGACGGGTTGAGATGGTTTGACTGGAAGGATGGGACTGGAATGTATTGGTGTTGTGATGGGGAGGGACAGGTTGAGATGGTTTGACAGGAAGGATGGGACTGGAGTGTATTGGTGTTGTGATGGGGAGGGACAGGTTGAGATGGTTTGGGAGGAAGGATGGGACTGGAGTGTATTGGTGTTGTGATGGGGAGGGACAGGTTGAGATGGTTTGAGTGGAAGGATGGGACTGGAGTGTATTGGTGTTGTGATGGGGAGGGACAGGTTGAGATGGTTTGAGTGGAAGGATGGGACTGGAGTGTATTGGTGTTGTGATGGGGAGGGACGGGTTGAGATGGTTTGAGTGGAAGGATGGGACTGGAGTGTATTGATGTTGTGATGGGGAGGGACAGGTTGAGATGGTTTGAGTGGAAGGATGGGACTGGAGTGTATTGGTGTTGTGATGGGGAGAGACAGGTTGAGATGGTTTGAGTGGAAGGATGGGACTGGAGTGTATTGGTGTTGTGATGGGGAGGGACGGGTTGAGATGGTTTGAGTGGAAGGATGGGACTGGAGTGTATTGGTGTTGTGATGGGGAGGGACGGGTTGAGATGGTTTGAGTGGAAGGATGGGACTGGAGTGTATTGGTGTTGTGATGGGGAGGGACAGGTTGAGATGGTTTGAGTGGAAGGATGGGACTGGAGTGTATTGGTGTTGTGATGGGGAGGGACAGGTTGAGATGGTTTGAGTGGAAGGATGGGACTGGAGCGTATTGGTGTTGTGATGGGGAGGGACAGGTTGAGATGGTTTGAGTGGAAGGATGGGACTGGAGTGTATTGGTGTTGTGATGGGGAGGGACAGGTTGAGATGGTTTGAGTGGAAGGATGGGACTGGAGTGTATTGGTGTTGTGATGGGGAGGGACAGGTTGAGATGGTTTGAGTGGAAGGATGGGACTGGAGTGTATTGGTGTTGTGATGGGGAGGGACAGGTTGAGATGGTTTGAGTGGAAGGATGGGACTGGAGTGTATTGGTGTTGTGATGGGGAGGGACAGGTTGAGATGGTTTGAGTGGAAGGATGGGACTGGAGTGTATTGGTGTTGTGATGGGGAGGGACGGGTTGAGATGGTTTGAGTGGAAGGATGGGACTGGAGTGTATTGGTGTTGTGATGGGGAGGGACAGGTTGAGATGGTTTGAGTGGAAGGATGGGACTGGAGTGTATTGGTGTTGTGATGGGGAGGGACAGGTTGAGATGGTTTGAGTGGAAGGATGGGACTGGAGTGTATTGGTGTTGTGATGGGGAGGGACAGGTTGAGATGGTTTGAGTGGAAGGATGGGACTGGAGTGTATTGGTGTTGTGATGGGGAGGGACAGGTGGAGATGGTTTGAGTGGAAGGATGGGACTGGAGTGTATTGGTGTTGTGATGGGGAGGGACAGGTTGAGATGGTTTGAGTGGAAGGATGGGACTGGAGTGTATTGGTGTTGTGATGGGGAGGGACAGGTTGAGATGGTTTGAGTGGAAGGATGGGACTGGAATGTATTGGTGTTGTGATGGGGAGGGACGGGTTGAGATGGTTTGAGTGGAAGGATGGGACTGGAGTGTATTGGTGTTGTGATGGGGAGGGACAGGTTGAGATGGTTTGAGTGGAAGGATGGGACTGGAATGTATTGGTGTTGTGATGGGGAGGGACGGGTTGAGATGGTTTGAGTGGAAGGATGGGACTGGAGTGTATTGGTGTTGTGATGGGGAGGGACAGGTTGAGATGGTTTGAGTGGAAGGATGGGACTGGAATGTATTGGTGTTGTGATGGGGAGGGACGGGTTGAGATGGTTTGAGTGGAAGGATGGGACTGGAGTGTATTGGTGTTGTGATGGGGAGGGACAGGTTGAGATGGTTTGAGTGGAAGGATGGGACTGGAGTGTATTGGTGTTGTGATGGGGAGGGACGGGTTGAGATGGTTTGAGTGGAAGGATGGGACTGGAGTGTATTGGTGTTGTGATGGGGAGGGACAGGTTGAGATGGTTTGAGTGGAAGGATGGGACTGGAGTGTATTGGTGTTGTGATGGGGAGGGACAGGTTGAGATGGTTTGAGTGGAAGGATGGGACTGGAGTGTATTGGTGTTGTGATGGGGAGGGACAGGTTGAGATGGTTTGACAGGAAGGATGGGACTGGAGTGTATTGGTGTTGTGATGGGGAGGGACGGGTTGAGATGGTTTGAGTGGAAGGATGGGACTGGAGTGTATTGGTGTTGTGATGGGGAGGGACAGGTTGAGATGGTTTGAGTGGAAGGATGGGACTGGAGTGTATTGGTGTTGTGATGGGGAGGGACGGGTTGAGATGGTTTGAGTGGAAGGATGGGACTGGAGTGTATTGGTGTTGTGATGGGGAGGGACGGGTTGAGATGGTTTGACAGGAAGGATGGGACTGGAGTGTATTGATGCTGTGATGGGGAGGGACGGGTTGAGATGGTTTGAGTGGAAGGATGGGACTGGAGTGTATTGGTGTTGTGATGGGGAGGGACGGGTTGAGATGGTTTGAGTGGAAGGATGGGACTGGAGTGTATTGGTGTTGTGATGGGGAGGGACGGGTTGAGATGGTTTGAGTGGAAGGATGGGACTGGAATGTATTGGTGTTGTGATGAGGAGGGACGGGTTGAGATGGTTTGAGTGGAAGGATGGGACTGGAGTGTATTGGTGTTGTGATGAGGAGGGACAGGTTGAGATGGTTTGAGTGGAAGGATGGGACTGGAGTGTATTGGTGTTGTGATGAGGAGGGACGGGTTGAGATGGTTTGAGTGGAAGGATGGGACTGGAGTGTATTGGTGTTGTGATGGGGAGGGACAGGTTGAGATGGTTTGAGTGGAAGGATGGGACTGGAGTGTATTGGTGTTGTGATGAGGAGGGACGGGTTGAGATGGTTTGAGTGGAAGGATGGGACTGGAGTGTATTGGTGTTGTGATGGGGAGGGACGGGTTGAGATGGTTTGAGTGGAAGGATGGGACTGGAGTGTATTGGTGTTGTGATGGGGAGGGACGGGTTGAGATGGTTTGAGTGGAAGGATGGGACTGGAGTGTATTGATGCTGTGATGAGGAAGTGTCGATTTTAATGGTTTGGACATGTGAAGAGGATGGAGAATAACAATTGGGTGTGGAAGGTGAGAGGTATGAACGTCGAGGGTAAGGCTGAGAGAGGCAGACTGGAAAAGGCCGGACTGTAAGGCTGCCAGAGATCGAGCAGCGTAGAGAGCCGCTGTCAGGTGACCAAGGCTGACTCATGAAAGTATGTTGAACGAAAAGGATTTTACTGACACATTAATATGCTGTGTGGAGGGGATGAAGAATGGGAGACTGACTAGGAGAGTGTATGTGAGTGAGTTGGAGGGGGAAGGAGAAGGAGACCAAGAATGAGATGGAGGAATGGAGAGATATATGAGAGAGAAGGTTGTGAGAGACTGACTAGAAGAGTGAATGTAAGTGAGGTGGAGGGGGAGACCGAGGATGAGATGGAGGGACTGGGTGGAGAGGAATATGAATGAGGGTGTGTGTGCTGGGAGGAAGGCACTGAAATGACGGAGGACAGGGCGACATGGAGGCGATTTTCTTGTGGCTACCCCTTACGGGATTAAGGCGTCTGACACTAGATAGATAGATAGACTGGATGGTATAGTTAGTGTAAGGAGCAGGATTAGTATTGGCTGTTTGATGTGTGTGTGTTGGATCAGCTGACAGTGTATGTATGGAGAAGGTGTGTGTGTAGTGAGTGTGCATGTGTGTATGTTGTAATGGTTATGTGTGTGTGTATGTATGGAGAAGGTGTGTGTGTAATGAGTGTGCATGTGTGTATGTTGTAATGGTTATGTGTGTGTGTATGTATGGAGAAGGTGTGTGTGTAGTGAGTGTGCATGTGTGTATGTTGTAATGGTTATGTGTGTGTATGTATGGAGAAGGTGTGTGTGTAGTGAGTGTGCATGTGTGTATGTTGTAATGGTTATGAGTAGGTGTGTGTGTTTGGAGAAAGTGTGTGTGTAGTGAGTGGTGCATGTGTGTTTGTTGTAATGGTTATGTGTGTGTGTATGGAGAAGGTGTGTGTGTAGTTAGTGTGTATGTGTGTATGTTGTAATGGTTATGTGTAGGTGTGTGTGTATGGAGAAAGTGTGTGTGTACAGTAGTGAGTGGTGCATGTGTATGTTGTAATGGTTATGTGTAGGTGTGTGTGTAGTGAGTGGTGCATTTGTGTATGTTGTAATGGTTGTGTGTGTGTATGTATGGAGAAGGTGTGTGTGTGTAGTGAGTGTGCATGTGTGCATGTTGTAATGGTTATGTGTAGGTGTGTGTGTAGTGAGTGGTGCATGTGTGTTTGTTGTAATGGTTGTGTGTGTGTATGTATGGAGAAGGTGTGTGTGTGTAGTGAGTGTGCATGTGTGTATGTTGTAATGGTTATGTGTAGGTGTGTGTGTATGGAGAAGGTGTGTGTGTAGTGAGTGTGCATGTATGTATGTTGTAATGGTTATGTGTAGGTGTGTGTTTTGGAGAAAGTGTGTGTGTAGTGAGTGGTGCATGTGTGTTTGTTGTAATGGTTATGTGTGTGTGTGTGTATGGAGAAGGTGTGTGTGTAGTGAGTGATGCATGTGTGTATGTTGTAATGGTTATGTGTGTGTGTATGGAGAAGGTGTGTGTGTAGTGAGTGGTGCATGTGTGTATGTTGTAATGGTTATGTGTAGGTGTGTGTGTATGGAGAAGGTGTGTGTATAGTGAGTGATGCATGTGAGAGTAGACACGTAATGGTTATGTGCGAGTGTGTGTGTGTGTGTGTGTGTGTGTGTGTGTGTGTGTGTGTGTGTGTGTGTCATGGGTATCAACACCAGGGAACAAATACAGTAAATAATATACCATCACAACTCGCTTAAAATGTCCGCCACGACTTGCGTCTTGAACACAGACTCGGGCAGAACGTGCACTGCAACACCAACATGTTACTGCCAAGACAAAACAATTCCTCAGTTAAGTCACATGGTTAGACATTAGCAGGAGTGATGTAACGAACTGCAAGGCGGTAGTGAAGGTGCTGGCAGTGTGGGGTTAGTGTGGGGTCAGTGTGGGGGTGGTGAAGGGGCTGGCAGTGTGGGGTTAGTGTGGGGGTACTGAAGGTGCTGGCAGTGTGGGGTTAGTGTGGGGTCAGTGTGGGGGTGGTGAAGGGGCTGGCAGTGTGGGGTTAGTGTGGGGGTACTGAAGGTGCTGGCAGTGTGGGGTTAGTGTGGGGTCAGTGTGGGGGTGGTGAAGGGGCTGGCAGTGTGGGGTTAGTGTGGGGGTACTGAAGGTGCTGGCAGTGTGGGGTTAGTGTGGGGTCAGTGTGGGGGTGGTGAAGGTGCTGGCAGTGTGGGGTTAGTGTGGGGTCAGTGTGGGGGTGGTGAAGGTGCTGGCAGTGTGGGGTTTGTGTGGGGGTAGTGAAGGTGCTGGCAGTGTGGGGTTAGTGTGGGGGTGGTGAAGGTGCTGGCAGTGTGGGGTTAGTGTGGGGGTAGTGAAGGTGCTGGCAGTGTGGGGGTGGTGAAGGTTCTGGCAGTGTGGGGGTAGTGAAGGTGCTGGCAGTGTGGGGTTAGTGTGGGGGTGGTGAAGGTGCTGGCAGTGTGGGGTTAGTGTGGGGGTAGTGAAGGTGCTGGCAGTGTGGGGTTAGTGTGGGGGTAGTGAAGGTGCTGGCAGTGTGGGGTTAGTGTGGGGTCAGTGTGGGGGTGGTGAAGGGGCTGGCAGTGTGGGGTCAGTGTGGGGGTAGTGAAGGTGCTGGCAGTGTGGGGTTAGTGTGGGGTCAGTGTGGGGGTGGTGAAGGGGCTGGCAGTGTGGGGTTAGTGTGGGGGTGGTGAAGGTGCTGGCAGTGTGGGGTTAGTGTGGGGGTAGTGAAGGTGCTGGCAGTGTGGGGTTAGTGTGGGGGTAGTGAAGGTGCTGGCAGTGTGGGGTTAGTGTGGGGGTAGTGAAGGTGCTGGCAGTGTGGGGTCAGTGTGGGGGTAGTGAAGGTGCTGGCAGTGTGGGGTTAGTGTGGGGGTAGTGAAGGTGCTGGCAGTGTGGGGGTGGTGAAGGTGCTGGCAGTGTGGGGGTAGTGAAGGTGCTGGCAGTGTGGGGTTAGTGTGGGGGTGGTGAAGGGGCTGGCAGTGTGGGGTTAGTGTGGGGGTAGTGAAGGTGCTGGCAGTGTGGGGGTGGTGAAGTTGCTGGCAGTGTGGGGGTAGTGAAGGGGCTGGCAGTGTGGGGTTAGTGTGGGGGTAGTGAAGGGGCTGGCAGTGTGGGGTTAGTGTGGGGGTAGTGAAGGTGCTGGCAATGTGGGGCTAGTGTGGGGGTGGTGAAGGTGCTGGCAATGTGGGGTTAGTGTGGGGGTAGTGAAGGTGCTGGCAGTGTGGGGTTAGTGTGGGGGTAGTGAAGGTGCTGGCAGTGTGGGGTTAATGTGGGGGTAGTGTAGGTGCTGGCAGTGTGGGGTTCCTGTGGGGGGCGTGAAGGTGCTGGCAGTGTGGGGTTAGTGTGGGCATTGCAGTGTTTGCCTTCTGCACACACACACACACACACACACACACATCACACAAACCCACCTACAGACACACACACACACACACACACACACACACACACACACACACACACACACACACACACACTCACACACACACACACACACACACACACACACACACACACACACACACACACACACACACACACACACACACACACACATCACACACACACCCACACACACACACACACACACACACACACACACACACACACACACACACACACACACACACACACACACACACACTTCTCATCTTAAAGGGGCCAATATAGGCTGTAGGCAATACCTCCAGTGCAACAAGTCTTCCAAACTGAGTGTAATCCTTTCTATGTCAGGCGATTTTCATTTTTATTGTACCAACGAATTTCTAGCAGTCCATCTATCTATCTATTGCCAGACGCCTCAATCCAGTAAGGGGTGGCCACAAACAAATCACCTCCATATCGCCCTGTCCTCTGCCATTTCACTGCCCTACTCCCAGTTCACACCCTCCTCTCCCATATACCTCTCCATTCCATCGCTGTATCTAATCCTCTCCCTCCCCTCCCTCTCCCTCCCTTACCTCACTCACATACACTCCTCGTTAGTCTCTTATATAGCTCTCCACTCCGTCCCTCTATCTCATCCTCGGCCTCCTCCTCCCTCCCCTCAAGACCATCTTTGTCTAAATAAAGCCGTTGGGCGTTAATCAGCCTGAAATACATGATGGGACTGAAGGGGTACATTGAGTTGGCTTCTTGTGTAGGTATTGTAGTTGTTGACAGAACCCCGGCACCTTGACTGTGCAGACTGGAGGCGTCAGGGTGGTGGGGGTAGGTGAGGCAGGGGGGTGTGAGGCAGAGGCAGGGGTGTTGATGTAGCAGGTAGGCAGGGGATGTGAGGCAGAGAAGGGTTAAGGAGAGGCGGGGGTGTTGGTGGTAGCAGGTAGGCAGGGGGGTGTGAGGCAGAGAAGGGTTAAGGAGAGGCAGGGGTGTTGGTGGTTGCAGGTAGGGAGGGGGATGTGAGGCAGAGAAGGGTTAAGGAGAGGCAGGGGTGTTGGTGGTAGCAGGTAGGCAGGGCAGGCTTGGGGAAAGGTAGGGTGGCATGAGTGGAGGGGACAGAGGTGCAGGAGGCAAGGGTGGCAGTACTCAGTGTCTTGGAGGTAAACAAGAGGCAGGGCTGGGTTGGATGTCAGGTGAGGTTGGGTAAGGCAGGACTGTATCAGGCAGGGTGAGTGTGACAGGACGGGTTGCGAAGTGGAGGTAGGAAAGAGAGAACAATGAGTGAGGTGAGGGTGGGGAAGGCATGGGTGGGTGAGGTAGGGGTGGAGAAGGCATGGGTGGGTGAGGTAGGGGTGGAGAAGGCATGGGTGGGTGAGGTAGGGGTGGAGAAGGCATGGGTGGGTGAGGTAGGGGTGGAGAAGGCATGGGTGGGTGCATGGGTGGGTGAGGTAGGGGTGGGGAAGGCATGGGTGGGTGAGGTAGGGGTGCGGAAGGCATGGGTGGGTGAGGTAGGGGTGGGGAATTCATGGGTGGGTGAGGTAGGGGTGGAGAAGGCATGAGTGGGTGAGGTAGGGGTGGAGAAGGCACGGGTGGGTGAGGTAGGGGTGGGGAAGGCATGGGTGGGTGAGGCATGGGTGGGTGAGGTAGGGGTGGGGAAGGCATGGGTGGGTGAGGTAGGGGTGGGGAAGGCATGGGTGGGTGAGGTAGGCGTGGGGAAGGCATGGGTGGGTTAGGTAGGGGTGGAGAAGGCATGGGTGGGTTAGGTAGGGGTGGGGAAGGCATGGGTGGGTGAGGTAGGGGTGGGGAAGGCATGGGTGGGTTAGGTAGGGGTGGGGAAGGCATGGGTGGGTGAGGTAGGGGTGGGGAAGGCATGGGTGGGTGAGGTAGGGGTGGGGAAGGCATGGGTGGGTTAGGTAGGGGTGGGGAAGGCATGGGTGGGTGAGGTAGGGGGGGGGAAGGCATGGGTGGGTTAGGTAGGGTGGGGAAGGCATGGGTGGGTGAGGTAGGGGTGGGGAAGGCATGGGTGGGTTAGGTAGGGGTGGGGAAGGCATGGGTGGGTGAGGTAGGGGTGGGGGAAGGCATGGGTGGGTGAGGTAGGGGTGGGGAAGGCATGGGTGGGTGAGGTAGGGGTGGGGAAGGCATGGGTGGGTGAGGTAGGGGTGGGGAAGGCATGGGTGGGTTAGGTAGGGGTGGAGAAGGCATGGGTGGGTTAGGTAGGGGTGGGGAAGGCATGGGTGGGTGAGGTAGGGGTGGGGAAGGCATGGGTGGGTTAGGTAGGGGTGGGTGAGGTAGGGGTGGGGAAGGCATGGGTGGGTTAGGTAGGGGTGGGGAAGGCATGGATGGGTTAGGTAGGGGTGGGGAAGGCATGGGTGGGTGAGGTAGTCAAGCATCAGGGCGAGTTAACAACACTAGTCTTGATGGAAATTGTGTTTTTCATATCCCACCTGAGTTACCGACACACACACAAGCATCTTCCCCAAGTTGAACGAATACATAACGGAAAAACTAAACCATCTGAAACACGCCCTGGTAGAGATGGGGGTTTTCACTGTATATCGCCAGTTGTAAATTATCGTTGGCTTAGTAACATTTCATACTTAGCGACCTACTCGTACACATTACACCTCAGTTTCCTTATGTGTTCCTAATGCAAACTACGTGGTTATCAAGACGTGGTTGTCAGGGTGTAATACACAAAACAAACCACCAAGGAAGAGGTGATACCAAGCCTTAAGCAGCATGGAGTCCCATCCACACCTCTAACTTCTGATAAGAAGCATGTCGTTTATAGCAACAAAATAGCCATCAACGCGTTATAATGACAGTCATAAATAAATCGTACTTAGATTTGCATGCTAAATTCCACTGACATCTTTTGGTGTGCAAGTAGATGGTACAACACTAAAATATCATGAATTCAAGTGACTTTGTATAGGGCTTAGGCTGTCAACAGTTATTTCATCGATAATAAAACTGTCTTTATTAAATAGTATGTCCTCAAATAAGGCCAGTATCTCAACATTTTCCCACACTGAACGGGAAAACGGTAGTGACTTTATTTTCCGTTGTATACATCACAAACATCGTGTGATGCAGTATTGATGTACAGTTAGATGTTTACCACTAATTCGCTAAGATTTATCCATGAGGCACGAGTGAAAGATGTTATACAGTACATACATTTGCGGTGATTGGCTGCGGGGCCTGACGCCGGAAAGAGATGACATCTGATTGGCTGTGTGACGTCACTACACTACCCACAATGCAACAGCCGACCAGGAGGGCAGGCGCAGGCAAGGAAGTTACCGGTGTGGATTTTTGTTGGTGTATATTTGGCAATTTACCTGCTTCTGCTGCACTTACACAAGACTATGGGCCACATCAGCGGTGTGAGACAACAGCGAGCTGCCAGAACGAGGCAGCGTGTGTCTAGCAGCACAGTGAACGGGTAAGGCGTGTGAAAATAGGAAGCCTGTGCTGGCGTCAATATGGCAGGTGAGACAGTGTGAGGCGTGAGTTGTGGCTGCGTCAACCTGACGCAGTGCCGTTGTTTTGGTCAGTACGACCACCACCCAACCACCACCACCACCACCCCCATCACTGTATTGATGTGCCTTTCACAGAAGCAAAATGTTGTCCTGTTGCAGGTAATTTCTTACAGATCCAATAACAGGGACACTGGCATTACATCACTTGTGTGGCACTTTATGATTAGCATCGTGTTGCCGTAACATGTGCCTATCACCTACCCTCCTGCTGGAGGCGGGGCACCCACCACCATTACCACTGAATTACCTAACCACCACCACCACCACATGTCCACCGCCTCCACCACCACCACCACCTGTCCACCGCCACCACCATCACCACAACCACCACTCAATCACCACCACCACCACCACTCAACCACCACCACCACCACCACTCAACCACCACCACCACCTGTCCACCGACACCACCACTCAATCACCATCACCACCACCGCCACCACCACCACCACTACTCAACCGCCACCACCACCACCACTACTCAACCACCACCACCACTACCACCACGCCACCACCACCACCACAACCATAACCACAACCACCACCACCACCACAACCATAACCACAACCACCACCACCACCACAACCACCACCACAACCACAACCACCAC
>NC_137048.1:593961-596461 GCF_032717465.1 Coenobita brevimanus | reverse complement strand
TGTGTGTGTGTGTAAGAGAGAGAGAGAGACAGAGACAGAGAGAGAGGGAGGGAGGCACAGATGGCAAGGAGGGCCTAAATTTGTCACTGGTCAATATAACAGTTAATGTTGCCCCCCTTCCTCCTACCCCTCCCTCTCTCCTCTCCTTCCCTCCCCCTTCATCTCTCGCCTCCCCTTTCCTTGCCTTCCATTCCCCCTTTCCCCCCTCATTTCTTCTTTCCTCCCCTTCCTCCCTTCTCTCTAGCGTTCCTCCTTCCCTCCCTCACAGGGGTTCCGGTCCAGCATAAGTGGCAAAAACATCACTACAGAGCTTAGTGAAACCCGGCTGGTTGAACCCGTAGACTTCATGGCCAGACCATCTGCTGCTGCCTACGACCCGTTGAGGGAGGCATCTGACAGCAGATCTGAGACTCCGGGAGCCCGGAAGATCAGGGGAACCGTGTGTTGGTTCAGCGTGAAGGCTACGTACAGTTTCATCACACGCCGGGACACTGGTGCTGATGTTTTCGTGCACAGTCGAGTGATCGTTGCACCCAACACACGGCACCTCCAGCACTCTCTTGGCGAGGGTGAGACGGTGGAGTTCAGTCTCTCACAGTCTCCTAAGGGTCCTGAGGCCAGGGATGTCTCTGGGCCGGGGGGTGCTGCTGTGCGGGACTCTGCCTATGCACGGTGACGTCCCACGGGCCGGAGACACCAATCCAAGGGTCCTAGGTGCTCTGGGGAGATGGACACCATCGTTGCGATGTGCATCGCGACGGCGAGGGCTTTCTGCGGTGATGACAGGGCGGCTCTGCGCACTCTCCTCCCTCAAATCTTTGAGGAGAATGGGCTGCCACGCCTTGCCATCCCCGAGAGCTTCGCCCACGATGCCCGTCCCGCCACTCGTCAGGAGCTCCGGCCCCGGCCTCTGCAGCCTGTCCAACCCCGCACGACACCGCGGAAACGGCTGCAGCTGGACGCTGCCCTTAACAGGGCGACTGCCAACACCACCACCACCGTTACCACTGTTGACGACCCGGCACCGGAATTGGAAATCGAACCCACCACTGCTACAACCACCTTGAAAGTCCAACCACCGCCGCCAGCAGCCGAGGTGAGACGGGCCGCTACCCACGATCGTCAGGAGGCCCAAGATCCCGAGGACCCTCCCTCTTCACCACCGAGATGTGCTGCTGACGGCGAGGGTGACCCAGCCATCGATGATGTTCCTGCCTCTGCTGCACCACCCAAGAAGAAGAAGGCAAAACGCCAGAGGTGACGCCAAGATACCGCCACCTTGGCAGAGTGTATTGCTGCCATTGCACAGCCGCTACATCCGAGGACCGCTTCCCAGCTTGGCCCTAAGCCCGACGCAGACCTCCTCAACATCCTCGATGATTTTACCAAGCCCAGCCAGCAGGCTGACGACTACTGGGACAGCCACACCGGCCTGCACAGAGCGCTGATACGGGCTGACACCGACAACCAGCTCACCTCTAAGCCAGAAAACATCATTGGCCGTGCCTCCTTCCTTGATCCACCCGACGCGGCGGTGATCAGCTGCACCGTCAGCCTCTTTATTATCCCGTATTAAGCCATCAACTGTGACGGGCTTTCTCTGCCCGTGTCTTCCCTTGTCTTTTGGGAGACAAATGTAAAGCAACCAACACTGCCCCAACCATCTTGCTCCATTGCACCCTCTCTTCCAGCCTTTCCTCTCCCTTACTTGTGTATTCCTTCACTCTGTCTTGGCTGCCTCCCACACCACTTACTCCTGTCTATCCCCACTCCTGTCCCCTACCTCCCCTCCCCCTTCCCCCTTCCCTCCCCCTCCTTCCCTCCCCCTTCTCTTTCCCTCCTCCTCCCTCTCTGTCATGTCCCTCCCTGTTTGTCCTCCCTTCCTACTTCGCCTCAGTCCTGTCCCTACACCTTCCCCTACACCTTCCCCTACACCTTCCCCTACCCGTCTTTGTTATTGCCCCTCCCCCCCCTTCCCTTTTTCCCTCCTTCCCTCCTGCTTCTTCCTCTTTCCCTCCCTGTCTGTTCTCCCACTCTCTCTCTCTCTCTCTCTCTCTCTGTTCCTCAGTATGCCTCCTTCTTCCCCCTCCCCCTTCCCCCCAACACTTTCCCCTCCCCTTCCTGCTGCTGTGTATCACTCCCCTCCCCTCTCCCAGTCCTTCCCCTTCCCCCTCCCCTCTGTCTCCTGCCCTGCCCCCCACCCCCTTACCCCTTCAGGGGGTAGTAGTTGAACCGTCACTGTAGTAATAAGGGTTGTGGCCCGTTTGTGGCTGGCAGAGAGAGAGAGAGAGAGAGAGACAGACAGACAGATTTAAAAGAAAGTATCATAAAGTGAGATGCTTACATCTTATCGTATTCTGAGAGGCTGAATATTTCGTAACTGCTCTTCCTTAGCGATTTATTTTACACATTACACCTCAGTATTATTTTGCATGTTATTATGAAAACCATGTCTGTATTAAAACGCTACAAATGGCCTACAGGAGAATGTTAATGTGTA
>NC_137048.1:548961-588961 GCF_032717465.1 Coenobita brevimanus | reverse complement strand
CAAGTCTAATTTTTTTCGGTGTGGTATATTGTTTCAGAATTCCACGTGTTTTATTTATATTTTTTTATTACGCTTTGTCAAGGTATTCTTCGTTGCTTCTGCTTTTTGTAGTTTGTGTGTGTCATTGAATTTCTGAGGTTTGACGTGAAGAGAGGCAAGTTTGACGCACTGAAGAATAGTAGTCTGTTGATGGATGTCATTTGTGTTTGGCTGTCCTGATTCTACACACATCATCATCATCATCATCATCATCATCATCATCATCATTATTTTCCTTCCTTCTCTCTGTCTTAATTGTCTTCTACTCATCCTGTTACCTTAGCTTACCTGTTCCTCATCAGTCATTTTATACTTCATTATTTTCTGATATGTTTTTCTCACTGTGTATAATTCATTTTGTTTTTTTAGGTAATTACATTTGGCCATCTTTCTTACCTTACGTCACACACTCCCCCCTCTCACCACCCCTTCCATCATCCCTCACCCCACCCCTCCTTCATCCCTCACCACCTTTCTCTTCCCCTCACCATCTCTCCCTCACTCCTCAACTGCTTCCTTCACCCTCCCCCCACTTACTACCCCTCCCATATCCCCTCACCATCTCTCCCTCACTCTTCCCTCGTCCCTCCGACCTACCTCTCACCCTCACTCTCACTCTTTCCCTCCCTAACCCTCACTCTCACTCTTCCCCTCCCTCACTCTCACTCTTTCCCTCCCTAACCCTCACTCTCACTCTTCCCCTCCCTCACTCTCACTCTTCCCCTCCCTCACCCCACTTCCTCTCCTTTCCACTCCTCCCTCACCAGCCCTCACCAGTGTCTCCCCCCCCCTCCCCCTCTGCCATAACATTGTAAGAATATGGGGGGGTCAGGGGTCAGGGGGGGGTATTGTAGAGGAGGGGGTAGTGTTTGCTTTAGTACTCTCTCTCTCTCTCTCTCTCTCTCAGTTAAAAAGTAGGATGTGCAAAGGTGACACTGCACTAAATGTGAGAGAGAGAGAGAGAGAGAGTATGTATGGAGGGAGGGAGGAGTAAGTTGGATAGAACAGGTGAATACAATTAAATATGCTCAGGAGAGAGAGAGAGAGAGAGAGAGAGAGAGAGAGAGAGAGAGAGAGCGAGGCCAAATTCACGGTTTCAAGATTTGTTAATATTTTTCCTCAATGTGTCCGTCTGATAGCGTGGCCTGTGTGTGTGTGTGTGTGTGTGTGTGTGTGTGTGTGTGTGTGATTTATGTGCGTAAGTGAAATGTGTGTGAACGTGTGACAACTACCCATGTGATTTATGTGTGTGTAGGTGTCCGCGTGTACGTGTAGGGATGATGTATGTGTGTGTGTGTGTGTGTGATGTAGGGGAGGAAGAGAGAGAATACGTGAAGAGGAGAAAGGGAAGAGATAGAGAAATATATTGTTGTTGCTGATGATGATGATGATGAGATGTGTGGAATTAGGAAAGAAAAACGATAGCCAAAAAGAAGACTAGACAAGGAAGAAGAGGAGGAGGAGGGGGAGAGAAGAAGAAGAGGAGGAGGAAAAGAGTGTGGCAGGAGCAAGTCATACCACAAACACCTCCTCTCCTCCCTTCCTCCCCTCACAAATACTTCTCTCCTTCCTTCGTTTCTGCTTTCCTCCTCCCTTCTCCCTCCCGTTCATTCCTCTCTCTCTCTCACACACACACGCACACACACACGCACACACACACACACACACACACACACACACACACACACACACACACACACACACACACACACACACACACACACACACACACGGGTCCACAGGTGCAAGGTCTGTGAGTGTACCTTTTTTTTTTTTTTCCCACTGCATTCGCGGTGAGTCAAGCAGTGTTTGTCTTGGCCTCAGATTGGTGTCCTTCCTTCCTTCTTTCCATCCCTCTTTCCTTCCTTCCTTCCGTCTCTCCCTCTTTCCTTCCTTCCTTCCGTCTCTCCTTTCTTCCCTCCCTCTCCTTCTCTTTGTGAATTTTGTCTTCCTTCATCTTCCTTTTATGTTTTTATTTTTTCGTTTCTTTCATTCATACTTTTTCTTTCTTTCTTTCTTTCTTTCTTTTCTTTCTTTCTTTCTTTCTTTTCTTTCTTTCTTTCTTTCTTTGTATTGATAGTCTTTGTTGTTCACTTTTGTCCTGGTCCTTAAATGTTTTGAACTCTTGCCTATACAGTTTATTAGAGTGGCAATAAGATGATGATGATGATGATGATATTGATGTTGATAGTAAAGGTAGTGGTGATAGGAAGAATGATGTTGATGATAAATGGAGTGATGGTGATAAAGGTGATTGTGATGATGATGGTAATGATGATGATAGTGAAGGTGATTGTGATGATGATAATGATGAGAAAGGTGATTGTGATGATGGTGATAAAGGTGATTGTGATGATGGTGATAGGAAGAATGTTGATGATGATAAATGGAGTGATGATGATGATGATAAAGGTGATTGTGATGATGATGGTAATGATGATGATAGTAAGGTGATTGTGATGATGATGATGATGATGAGAAAGGTGATTGTGATTATGGTGATAAAGGTGATTGTGATGATGATGGTAATGATGATGATAGTGAAGGTGATTGTGATGATAATGATGAGAAAGGTGATTGTGATGATGGTGATAAAGGTGATTGTGATGATGGTGATGATGATGATAAAAGTGATTGTGATGATGATGGTAATGATGATGATAAAGGTGATTGTGATGATGGTAATGATGGTGATAAAAGTGATTGTGATGATGATAAAAGTGATTGTGATGATGATGGTAATGATGGTGATAAAGGTGATTGTGATGATGGTAATGATGATGATAAAGGTGATTGTGATGATGATGGTAATGATGATGATAAAGGTGATTGTGGTGATGATGGTAATAATGATGATAAAGGTGATTGTGATGATGATGGTAATGATGATGATAAAGGTGATTGTGATGATGATGGTAATGATGATGATAAAGGTGATTGTGGTGATGATGGTAATGATGATGATAAAGGTGATTGTGATGATGATGGTAATGATGATGATAAAGGTGATTGTGGTGATGATGGTAATGATGATAAAAGTGATTGTGATGATGATGGTAATGATGATGATAAAGGTGATTGTGATGATGATGATAAAAGTGATTGTGATGATGAAGGTAATGATGATGATAAAAGTGATTGTGATGATGATGGTACTGATGATGATAAAGGTGATTGTGATGATGATGGTAATGATGATGATAAAGGTGATTGTGATGATGATGGTACTGATGATGATAAAGGTGATTGTGATGATGGTAATGATGATGATAAAGGTGATTGTGATGATGATGGTAATGATGATGATAAAGGTGATTGTGATGATGATGGTAATGATGATGATAAAGGTGATTGTGATGATGATGGTACTGATGATGATAAAGGTGATTGTGGTGATGATGGTAATGATGATGATAAAGGTGATTGTGATGATGATAGGTTAAAATGATGATGATTTTCAAGTTGGACTGTTAGTATGCACGGCCCTTCATTTCCCCCCTCCACCTCCTTCCTTTTCTCCCTCGCATCCTTCTGACCAAACGCCATCTTCCCTGCTTCCCTCCTCCTTCCTTCCCTCCTTTCCTTCCTTCCTTCCTTTCTCCACTGTTCATACTTTCACTCATTTCTTCCTTTCTTCCTTCACTATTTTCTCTTTCACTTCTTTTTCATTTCCTCGTTTCAGACCTGCATTTGTGTGTGTGTGTGTGTGTGTGTGTGTGTGCTTTTTTCTTCTTTTTTTTTTCCGTTCTAACCTCTCTCTCTCTCCCAGTTTATTTCTCCTCCCTGCCTTCCTTGTACTTGCGTCCCTCTCCCTTCTTTCTCTCCCACTTCCTCAATGTCTCTCCCTCCCTCCACGTTCCCTCACTGTCCCTCTTTGCTTCTTGACCTTCCTCCCTCTTTCCTCCACTATTTCTCCGTCTGTTCCTCCTTCCCTCCATATTCCTCTCTCCCTTCTTACCTTTCTGATTCCCGCCATCCATACCTCTCCCTTCCTCCATCCCTCCTTCACAGTCACCATCATCTCTCCCTCCTTCCTCCCTCAATTTCCCTTCCATCCTTCCTTCCTCCTTGATTCCTTCCTTCCATATATCCCTCTCCCTCCTTCACATACTCCTCTTTGGCATCCTTCCTCCTTCCCTCCCCCCTCCATTCTTCTCACCACACTTCTCCTTTCCTCTCCCCCCCCCCCGCCCCTTCTCTAGTATACGCCCCTCATCCATTGACCTGTCTCACGCTCAGTAACAATCACATTCTCTCTCTCCCTCCCTCCCTCCCTCCCTCCCTCCTAGTCTGATTCCCATGTTCCATAGTACAGTATTTTTTTTTTTACCCCAACGCCCTATTCCGATGTTATTATTTTGTTTAGAAGGAAGGTGTTAAAAGGCAATTCATTAACTCTTTCTGTGTTACCTGAAGAAGTCGAATACACCTGAAGCTTAATTACAGGTACAAGTATTTCCTGTGACTTGCAATGAACCAGGTAGTTGAGGTGGAGGTGTTGATAGGTGTGTGTTGAGGTCCAGGTGGCTTGTGTTGCTAATTAGTATGCTTGGCAGGTGTGTTTAACCCTTTTAGCATAACCAGGGATTTTTTTGTCTGTTATTTACATTTTCTATCTTATTTCCTGTTCTTTTTCTTGATGCATTTCTCCTCTTTTCTCATTTTCCTGTTCCGTTCCTCTCTTCAGTGTCTTTCTCCTCTCTTTCACTCATTTTCCTGTTCCTTTCCTTTTGTAATGTCTTTCTCTTTTCTGTTTCCTGTTTTCCTTTTTGTATTTCTTTTGCCTCATTTTCCTTTTCTTTTCCTCGTTTTAATGTCTTTCTCTTCTCCTTCCTCTCATTTTCCTATTCATTTCCTTTTTTTTTTTAAGTATTTCTCTATTCCCTTTTCTCCCAGCCATTGCCTTTACATTCATTCTCCTTTTTTCTCCTATTCTGTATATTTTTCCAACAGCTTTTCTTTCCTTTGTCTTCTTTTTCTCAATATATTCAATGTTTTTTTTACCAATTTCTTTCCTCTTTCCTTTTCGTTACAATCTGTCTCCTCTCCCATTCCGTGGATGTTGTTTTGATATTATTCTCTTCCTCATTGTCTTTCTCTTCCCTCTTCGTTACCGCCATGTTCTAGTCCAGGTTGTTTTGGTTGTCATCCTCTCATCTGCCGTTTTCTTCATTTTCTTTTTTTCTGGGTGACTTGTAGAATGTTAGGTGTCGACTCAGGCGATATCTTACACTGCTGGCGATATTACATGAACTTTATTTGTGTTTATTTTTATTTTATATTTTTTCGTGCTAACTTCATTACATTCTCTATCCCCCCCCCTCTCTCTCTCTCTCTCTCTCTCTCTCTCTCTCTCTCTCTCTCTCCATATTTTCCATGCGGTCGTAAACATGAATTTTCCCTCCAGAATTCATTGGTTATGTCTTGCAGGAGAGAGAGAGAGAGAGAGGGGGGGGGACGTGGTGTATCAAGAGGGAAGGACGAAGGGAGAATATTAGGAAACTGGAACAGAGAGAGAGAGAGAACCTAAAACCAGGGCTATCTGTCAGTGTTACAAATTGTGATGTATGGTTCTCTGTGTCTCAGAACAGGGAGGAAGGAAGGAGGGAAGGAGGGGTAGGTAGGAAGGAAGGAAGAGGAGAGGAGGAAGGGAGGGAGTGTGAGAGGTGGTGGGTAGGAAGGAGAGGAGGAAAGAGGAGATGTAGCGAAGAAGGGAGATGAACAGAAGGGAATGAAAAGGGGGAAGGGAAGATGAAGGAGAGAAGGGAAGGAAAGGAGGGAAGATGAAGGAGAGAAAGAAAGGAAAGGAGAGCAAGAACTAGGATGTAGAGGGATGGAAAAGAGAAAGGAGGTGAGAGGAGGGATAGAAAAAAGGAAATGATAGGAGGGAAGGAAGGAAAGGAGGAAGTATAGGAGGCAACGGAAGAGAGGGAACGAGAAGTAAATGATATGTGAAGGATAATAAGGCCTTGGAGGAAGGAGAGAAAATTGTGTGTGTGTGTGAAAGAAGAGACTTGTGAAATAATAGTGAAGAATTGAGGAAGCCAAAGGAAAATGTGAAACTAACTAGGAGGGGAGACGGTAATAAAACTGATATATTGTTATTGAAGAAACTAACATATGTTCCTAGTTATTGAGGTGATTGCTGCTGCTGTTGTGTCATTTTGTTGTTGTTTATGTTCTTGCTTAGTGGTCTGGCGTGAATATTGCTTAGTTGTCTTGATTTCGTTATATCTGCCTTTGTTACGTCATCATCATCATCATCATAAAAGCCATCATCATTATCATCTTTTGTTGTTTTTACTCATGTTCTTACTTATTTTGTTTTTAATTCGTTTTCTTATTTGCGTATGAGTTTGATTTTCTGCCAGTCAAAATATCAGTCCATTTATTGGACGCTTTATGTTATTAGTTTGTCTTCATGATTTTCTTAGTTATTGCTGTGTAGATTTTGATGGCATGAGTGATGAATGAATTTGTGTGTGTGTGTGTGTGTTATGTATGTATGAATTTGTGTATGTATGGTATGTTTATATGTATGTATATGAATTGGAGTATGTGTGTTATGTATGTACAGTATTTATGCATGAATTTGTTTATGTATGTGTTATGTATGTTTGCATGAATTTGTGTATGTATGTGTGTTATGTATGTATGATTTGTGTATGTAGCCTATGTGTATGTTATGTATGTATGAATTTGTGTATGTATGTGAGTATGTTATGTATTTATTGGCTATTTCATTTTATACTCTGATTGTAGTCTCATACCCCTTGCCTTTTCCTGTTCTTTGATCTTTCTCACCCAAGTTATTCTAGTGGAAGATAGGTGTGAGAGAGAGAGAGAGAGAGAGAGAGAGGCGCCACCACTTTACTTCAGCTACCCATTAAAAAGCCCAAATATTTACGTTTTCTGTCATGATGTTCAATAGCGTTTTCTGTGGTGTTTCAGGGAGGACTGGTGCGTGGCGTCAGTGTGCGTCGGAGTGTCAGGGTGGACGGACGGCGGTCGCTGCTACACTGCATCCACACCCACCGACACTGCCCCAAAACACCCTCCCGATGATACAGGTGAGACAGAAACACTTTAATTATTATTATTTTTATATTATAGTATTTTAGGGATCGTTGAAGACTTGCTGGGGCGTGGGGGGAAATTTGAAAGTTGTGTTTGAGACGTTGATGCGTTGGTGAACCGTCTTTTTGAAAATTTGAATTGCCAGTCACCTTTCCGTTGATACAGGTGAGCCAGACGCTTTACTATGATTATTTTTTAGTGTTTTTAATTTCGTAAAGCCATGTTAATAAATTGATAGTATTATTGATGTAGACTAGTGTGGTTAGATTATGCCTTGGGACTGTTCAAATCTGGGATGTCCGTTTGTCAGTCGCTACAGCATACTTACACCGTCTATACATACATACATACTTACATGCACATACATACATACATACATCGTCCCTTATTGTTTTGAAGGCTTTGCAAGGGGGGGGGTTGTTTGTTTACAGAAGGTATTTAAGAGAGGACCGGCGTTTGGCCAGTAGATTAACCCCTTCAGTACGGTGACGTCTTTTTTTATATTAATCGGGGTTAATTAAGACTATATTTGACCTGTTGCCATTAGCTGAAGAAAACCGTCGTCTGGAGAGAGAGAGAGAGAGAGAGAGAGAGAGAGTAAAAGAGGAATATTAGTTTTTGTATGTGAAATAGAGAGAGAGAGAGAGAGAGAGAGAGAGAGAGAGAGAGTAAAAGAGGAATATTAGTTTTTGTATGTGAAATAGAGAGGGAGAGAGAGAGAGAGAGAGAGAGAGAGAGAGAGAGAGAGAGAGAGTGTAAAAGAGGAATATTAGTTTTTGTATGTGAAATAGAGAGGGAGAGAGAGAGAGAGAGAGAGAGAGAGAGAGAGAGTGTAAAAGAGGAATATTAGTTTTTGTATGTGAAATAGAGAGAGAGAGTGTGTAAAAGAGGAATATTAGTTTTTGTATGTGAAATAGAGAGAGAGAGAGAGAGAGAGAGAGAGAGTGTAAAAGAGGAATATTAGTTTTTGTATGTGAAATAGAGAGAGAGAGAGAGAGAGAGTGTGTAAAAGAGGAATATTAGTTTTTGTATGTGAAATAGAGAGAGAGAGAGAGAGAGAGAGAGTGTGTAAAAGAGGAATATTAGTTTTTGTATGTGAAATAGAGAGAGAGAGAGAGAGTGTGTAAAAGAGGAATATTAGTTTTTGTATGTGAAATAGAGAGGGAGAGAGAGAGAGAGAGTGTAAAAGAGGAATATTAGTTTTTGTATGTGAAATAGAGAGAGAGAGAGCGCCCTGGTGGTCAGGCACCCTCTTCTCAGCCTCACAAACCACGTTCTTAGCGACGTACCTGCTCCTCGTGTGTAATGAGTTGTTGGTCATTAGGCGAAGCAGTGTCCAGGTGTGGCTAATTGGCTCGTTAGGTGGTACTAATAATGTCAGCTTAGGATGCTAGTGAATGCAGTTGACGGCTGTTTTAACTGGACAGTATTATTATTCTTATTATTATTATTACTCTTGGTGGTGGTGGTGGTATTATTATTATTATTATTATTATTATTATTATTATTGGTACTACTACTACTACTACTGCTACTACGACTACTACTACTACTACTATTATTATTATTATTATTATTATTAGTATTATTATCATCATCATCATCATTATTGGTATTACATTATTATTAGTAGTAATAGTATTCGATTATTTGTTTTATTATGAAATCACACACACACACACACACACACACACACACACACACACACACACACACCGCTCGCTGGTGCAGTGGTAACGCTCTCTCCTAGCATCTGCTAAGACGGGGGTTCGCGCCTTGCTCGGGATGCGAAAAAGTTTCACTGACAAAAGCGGGTGGTCACTGTCCTCCTTGAGCAAGAGGATGGGTGTGTGCGTGTGTGAAGGTCACAGCCTTGCCCTTAGATCGGACTATATGAGCTCTCAGCTCCCTTCCGGGAGGGTAAAAGCTGACAATCACGACCATCAAGTGATCCTGACCGACCCGGTGAATTACGTATGTTTTTGTTCTCCCTGGAAGAGGTGAATACATGGAAGCGTTCGGGATATTTCATGTTTAAATTTTCCTTGTGGATATCAGCGTAATGGTGATTCACGTGTATGTGCGTTTATTGGAACATACATACATACAGCAGTACAAACATATACATACATACATACAGCAGTACATACATATACATAGATACAGCAGTACAAACACATACATACAGCAGTACAAACACATACATACCGTACGTACAGCATTACATGTACATACATACATACAGCAGTACAAGCATATGCATACATGCGGACGGAATTACATACACATACATACATACATACATACATACTGTACATGCAACAGTACATACTTGCATACATACATACAGCAGTACATCCCACCTCAGGAAGGCGTGGGGAATGTATAAGTTTCTAGATCTCAGGCCAGCATACCTAATTATAAGGACGTAGGGAGAGTGGCATCGAGAAGCATTTACAAACAGCGCTATAGGGCTGGGAGCAGGGCAGTGAAATGGCCGTGGACAGGGTGACATGGAGGCGATTTGTTTGTGGCCACCCCTTACGGGATTGAAGCATTTGGAGATAGAGACAGACTATAGGGCGTGCGGGAGTGACTAATGCTGTCTAACTACAGCGATGTGAAGGAAGCCTGTATGACAAAGAAACACGTGGGCTGCTGTGTATACAATGCCTGTGAGGATGGGACAGAGACTTCCGGTGTCGTAGATCAAATATTCCTCCTCTCTCTCTCTCTCTCTCTCTCTCTCTCTCTCTGATGAAGTCTTTTATATTTGTCTTAATCACCAGGAAATTTTATACATAGGCGAAAAAATCGCAGTGAGAGGAAACTGAGTCTATCTGTTGACCCTTATAGTACGGTTATGCGTCTATTATTATTATTATTGTTATTATTATTATTATTATTATTATTATTATTATTACTACTATTACTACTACTACTACTGCTACTACTACTACTACTACGAGGGGCGTTCAAAAAGTTTTGGCAACAGGGTAATAAAAGCAAAATTAAGAGACATATTGAAGTTGACACTCTTTCAACATACTCTCCTCTAAGGTTTACACACTACTGGAGCCGTGTCATCCACTTAACAAAGCACTGCCAGTACTCAGAAACAGGTGTACTCTTCAGTTCTGAATTTATCCTGGCAAGGTCCTGTTCCCTTCCAAGAGGATCCCAGCAAGTTTTTCTGACAATTTAGGGAATAGCCAAAAGTGACACGATGCCGTCCTAACCTGGCATCGTGTGACTTTTGGCTATGCCTTAAATTGTTGTCAGAAAAACTTGCTGGGATTCTCTTGGAAGGGAACAGCACCTTGCCAGGATAAATTCAGAACTGAAGAGTACACCTGTTTCTGAGTACTGGCAGTGCTTTGTTAAGTGGATGACACGGCTCCAGTAGTGTGTAAACCTTAGAGGAGAGTATGTTGAAGGAGTGTCAACTTCAATATATGTGTATCTCTATTAATTTTGCTTTTATTACCCTGTTGCCAAAACTTTTTGAACGGCTCTCGTACTACTACTACTACTACTACTACTAGGACGAATATCTATGATTCGTAATACTTTGCTCTTGAAAACATAATATACCAGATTTAGTTCTGTTATATATTACAAGTGTATGTGTGTGGAGAGAGAGAGAGAGAATCTTAACCACCTACCATATTTTTAATTTTTTGCCCACGAGTACCGGTATAATAAATTCTTATGGCGTGGTGTTCTTTATCTACTTCTATCTACTTTTATTTACTTTTGTTGTATATCTATTTACCTTATTTATTTAGTAATTTATTTTTCCCACAAGTTTACTGACGAGTTGCTTTTTTTTTTTTTTTTCTGTTCCCTTTTCCATTCTTTCCTTCCTTCATTCCTCTGCTTCTTTTCTTCCTTCCTTCGTCTTTCCTTCCTCCTTCCGTCCTCCTGTTAATGTTTTCCTCTCTTTCTTTCTTTCCTTGATATTTCTTTTTTCCCTCCTTTATTCTTTGCTGCCCATTTTTGTCTTTTTCTTTTTCGTCATTCATTCCTTCGCTCTCCTTCATACCTTCCATTCCCGTCCCTTCTCTTCCCTTTCTCTCCCTCTTTCCGTCCTTCCTTTCCTTCTTTTTTCTTTCCTTTCTTGCGACCTTCCTCCCTCCCTCCCTCCCTCCCTTTCTTCCTGCCTTACTTCCATCCATCCCTGCGACCTCTCTCCCTCCCTTCCCTCCTTCCTATCTTCCTGGCCTCCTTTACTACGGCCTCCCTTTCTTCCTGTGCTACCTGCTTTCCCCCACCTTCGCTCGCTGCTGTCTCTCTCTTTTCACGTTATTGTCTCCCTCGCTGACCATCTCTCAGTTTTAGGGTCCCTTTCGTCCCCCATTTTCTTTATCTCGTCGCCTTCCGTTTTCTCTCCTATTTTTCTTTTACAGTTTCCTTTCTTGCCTTGATCATTCTTGACTTTTTTATTTTTATTTTTGTATCCTTTCCTCATGTTACTCAGTTTTGGTGTCTTCCTCCTCCGAATTTTTTGCTTCTCCTTTGTTTATTTCCTTAGATTTTGACCTATTCCATTTTCGTTCTTATCCCCTTCAGTACGAAAACTTCATCAGTAATTTTTGCTGCTCTCGGGCATCATTAGGTATTTTTGTTCTCAGGCTTTTTTTTTTTTTTTTTCCGTCTGTCTCTTTTCCCTCATCAGACTTTTGTCCCATGTTTCCTCATGCCCCTCACACTCTCCTCTTGCCCCCCCCCCTCTCTCTCTCCCCCTGTTATACTTCTCAAAATTGTCATATTGCGTCCTTCCCTCCTTGGCACACATTCCTCCACCATGCCTCCTTCCTCTTGTCACACTTTCCTTCGCCCATCCTTCCTTTCCTTTTATACTTCATCCTTTTCCCCTCCTTCTGTCACACACTTACATCCACCATTCCTCCTTTACTCCTTCTCTCCCTTCCTCCCTTCGTGTTATGCTTTCCCCCTTCTCTCCCTCCCTCCGCGTCATACTTTCCTCCATCCCTCCGCGTCACTTTCCACCCGCCTCGTGTAGAAATCCTTGCCACAGAAATAGCATGTGGTTGCCAAGAGATTTATACGTTGTAAATCCTACCCGCATTTATCACAGGCTTCCCTCCATTCCCCCCCCCCTCCCCTCACTCTCCCCTCCTCCCTTCCCCTTTCCCCTCTCTCTCCTCTCCCCCCTTCCCCATTCCCCTCATCTCCTCCCCTCTCGTCCCCATTCACTTACCACCCTTCTCTCTTTCCCCTCTCCTTTGCTTTCCATTGCATTTCACCTCCACTTCTGTGCCCCTCCCCCCTTCCCTTCCCCCTCCCTCGTGGTTTCTGTGGTCTCCCCTTCCCCATGTTTCTACCCTTTTCTCTCCTCATCGATTTACCTCCGTCCTTCTCCTCCTCTCCTCCCTCTTTCATCCCCCTCCCTCCCCTCTCCTCTTTCATCCTCCTCTCTCCCCTCCTCTCCTCCCCTCTTTCATCCCCCTCCCTCCTCTCCCCTTCCTCCTACTTCCTCAGTTCCCTCTCCCCCTTCTATTTCCTCCTTTTTACTCGTCCTCTATCTTCCCTCCCCCTCCCTTTCCCCTCAGTCCGTCTTTCTTACACTTATGTTCCCAGTCTCTCTCTCTCTCTCTCTCTCTCTCTCTCTCTCTCTCTCTCTCTCTCTCCATTCCCTTTCCCTTTCCATCATTTCCATTTCATCTCCATTCCACATTCATTTCCATTCATGTCCTTTTTTTTTTTTTATTCAAGCCACCAGCTGTTTTAAGCCACAGTTTTTCCATTTTTTTCATCTATTTTCCTTTTTCGTTTTTGTCCTCTGTGTGTGTGTGTGTGTGTGTGTGTATGTGTGTGTGTGTGTGTGTGTGTGTGTGTGTGTGTGTGTGTGTGTGCTTCAGTTCCCCCTTCGTTTCCTTTCATTTGTCTGCCGTTTGTTTTGGTTTTGTTGTGTTTGTTTATATTGGTGTCTTTATTGGTGACTTCCTGCGCGCACGCACGCACACACACACACACACACACACACACACACACACACACACACACACACACACACACACACACACACACACCGTACCCACGTATGTGCAAATTCAAAGCGCGCGTGTGTATACTGTATATAGATGACTTGAAGATGTGCATATCGGTGTACCATTCTCTCTCTCTCTCTCTCTCTCTCTCTGTCTCTCTCTCTCTCTCTCTCTCTCTCTCTCTCTCTCTCTCATTTCTTTTTTCCTTGCATTTCCCCATTCCTACGCACCCTATGCATATATTAAAGAAAAAGAAACATTATCTTTATTATTAACAGTACTTTTCCTACTGGTTCCATAAACATTTCTTCGAGTGTTGCTTCTCCCCATTTTCCTGTACTGCGGATTGCTAGATTGAATGGTTGTTGGGGGGTAGAGCCTTCTGCCTTGTCTCTCTCGTATTGGAAAAGCAGTTTAAAGAATTCTCTGAAATTGGTCTGTGTGTCTGTGTAACTCCTGTCATCATCATCATCATCATCATCCTTCCTCTCCCTTTACCAGTTCGTTTTTCTTTCCCTCCTCCTCCTCCTCCTCCAGCCACTATCTTGAATTTTATGCCCGTCTCTTCCTCTGGGTGATTGCTTGTGTGTGTGTGTGAGAGCGAGAGAATGTGTGTGTGTGTGTGTGTGTGTGTGTGTGTGTGTGTTTGTGAGAGCGAGAGAATGTGTGTGAGAGCGAGAGAATGTGTGAGAGAGAGAATGTGTGTGTGTGTGTCATGCAACTAGTTACTGTGTGAGTGTGTGTGGTTAGTTATTCCGACGGGGTGTATGTATGTTTAATTTGGTGTGCGTATGTGCTTTGCCGTATAACTAGTTGGGTTGTGTGTGTGTGGGGGTGTTTTTGTGTGTTATCAGTCGTTGTTTTCAGCTCGTGTGTGTGTGTGTGTGTGTGTGTGTGTGTGTGTGTGTGTGTGTGTGTGTGTGCACTTCGTTTACAATGGTATATTGACTACTTTTACTCATGTATGTTTTTCTGTACGTTTTAGTGTATCTGCGTGTATGTATGCAAAAAAACACGGCATTCCTAAGCGTGTTTTTTTTTTTTAAATAATTTCCCTTCGCAGGATCTTAATATGAACAGAATCGACGGAGAGAGAGAGAGAGAGAGAGAGAATGTAAGTCACCCGGAGATAAGGAGAGATGGAGGGAGGCGAGGAGGGAAACAGGAGGAGGGATGGAAGTTGATAGCAAAGAGAGAGAAAGAAACTGAAAAGAGGAATGACTAGGACTATTATATTGAGAATTAATAATGATTGATGATGATGATTGCACAAGGAGGAAGGAATAGTGGTGGTCTCTGAGCCGCAACACCACCTACTCCACCACCACCTGCCTCTCTCTCTCTCTCTCTCTCTCTCTCTCTCTCTCTCTCTCTCTCTCTCGTGTGTGTGTGTGTAGTAGCATGTTCATTATTAACCAGGTGTCTTTCTTCCCGACAGGTAAGGCTGTTGTGTAGTTAAGGAGGCAGAGATCAGGGCATGTAAGTACAGGCTTTGTTTAATTTCTACCCATCTATTATCTTTATCTATCTGTCTGTCTATCTTTCCATCTGTATATCTATCTATCTCTGTCTAACTTTCTTCCTTTCTTATTTACGTTATTACTTATTGAGGGTCGTGGATAATATTTGATTGCTTTATTAACTCCTTACTACCTGAAATTACTGCTCGTATTTTAAGAGGATGGTGCCTTGCGTACCACCTTTTCCCTACGTACTCATAGTCGCCAAGCTCGTGGGTCTAAAGTCCTTCCTTTAATTCTGGTAATACGGTAACATCCCGCCCCATACCATCTCCTGTGATCGCCAGGTCCCTAACTTTACGAGTGGAGATAAACAAAGTTATTATAGTGCTGATCAGTTGAGGCTTGGAGACCATTCTACGCCTCAAGCAGTTATACGTGATTAGAGAATAGATAGATATATATGGATAGGTAGATAGATAGATAAAACTTGTGGGATTCGAACCATAGCGCCATAAAGAGAGACAGTTCGGATTCCAGACCTTGTCCCACTAGACCACCTGGCTCCTTTAATTAACCTGTGAAAATGAGCCCGAACGGTGCTTGAGAGAGACCTTGGGCTGTAAAAGGTTAAAGGGTTAATCTGGTACACACACACACACACACACACACACACACACACACACACACACACACACAGTAAGGATGGAAACATGTGTACAATCTCTCGACATTGGATATAGTGCAAACCTTGTACACTATTGATATTTCGATGATATGTGTGTGTGTGTGTGTGTAAAATCTTGTAAGTCATTCTTTCTGCTATTCTTAATTGATGATGATGATGCAATAGAAGAAGGGTTATAAATAATCGCTTTTACTCAGATAACTGTAATTCTGCTTTTGATGATGATGGTTGTGGTGATGATAGTAATGAGAATAAGAAAGTTAAGAGGAACATGATTATAGTGATGACGGTGGTGAAGATGACTATGATGACGAAGATGATGATGATGAATAAGGAGAAAGTTAGGTATTACAAAGGAAGAAGTAACTGATGTTTGGTTGAGGCGATTGGTGGAATATGGAGTTGAAATGATCTCGTCGACTCTCGCCATTTCTCGCCACACGTGAGATGGTCGATGTGGTCTGGCTTCTTAACACTTGAGTTGACCCAATTAAAAGTTAGGCAGAGAGAGGGTTTGTGTGGTTTGTCCCCTCATCTTCATCTAATCTCCCCTTTCCCTCCCCCCTCCCCTTCTCCCCTCTTTCTCTCTCCCCTTTCCCCCCTCCTCTCTCCCCTCTTATTGAGCTTTATATCGCCCCTTTGTCCTTTCATTCCCCTCATTGCCTCCCCTCACGACCCCCACATCCCTCCTACACCTCTTACTGTCCCTTCCATCCAGCCTCCCCTCACCACCCCCACATCCCTCCTACACCTCTTACTGTCCCTTCCATCCAGCCTCCCCTCACCACCCCCACATCCCTCCTACACCTCTTACTGTCCCTTCCATCCAGCCTCCCCTCACCACCCCCACATCCCTCCTACACCTCTTACTGTCCCTTCCATCCAGCCTCCCCTCACCACCCCCACATCCCTCCTACACCTCTTACTGTCCCTTCCATCCAGCCTCCCCTCACCACCCCCACATCCCTCCTACACCTCTTACTGTCCCTTCCATCCAGCCTTCCGTCACCCTACCGTTCCTCTTCCTTCACCATGTCACCCTACATCCCTTGCCGTCCCTCTCATCTCTCTCAAGAATACCACCCCACTCACTCCTCCTCTACATCCAATCTTCCCTCATGTCCCCACTCATTCTTCATCTCCCCCTCTCACCTCCCCAGTGTCACCTAATTCACTGCGTCAACCCACTCAGTTATTCCAGTCAGCTCCACCTCTTCTCCCTATTCACACAACCATTCCTCTCCCCACTCATTCACCCCTCTCACCCATTCACTGTCACCCCACTCATCTCTTTACCTCTCACCACTCTATCCTCATCCAGTCCCTTTCACCCCACTCATCTCTTCTCATCTCCCTCTCTCATCCAATTCCTCTCTCACCCCACACATTTTTTCCTCCTCTCTTCCTCTCTGCTCACCCCACACCAACCCTCCTCACCCTCCTTCTGTCTTCCCCTCCTTTCCTCCCTCTCATCCAGTCCCCCACTCGCCCCACTCAGCCAATCAGGCGGATGTGTTGACTAAGGATATTTTAACGACGCCTGCCCGACCCTGAATTAATTTACGGCTGAGAGAGAGAGAGAGAGAGAGAGAGAGAGAGAGAGAGAGAGAGAGAGAGAGAGAGAAACAATTAAGGAAGTGTGAAATGGAGGAAGATTGGTAAACAGAGAATTAGAGCAAATAGAGAGAGTGGATGAGAGAGAGAGAGAGATGATAAAAGATATTAAGATTTTAAAAAATCACTGGAAGGAACCACATTAAACTAGAAAACACTTAGAGAGCACGTACTCCTCCCATTCCGGATCCGTCCCCAAACTTAAACAATTCTTTCTTGTCCCATGGCCCACCCACCCACAAAATTTAATTGAAATTCACTGAGCTTTTGGAGATAGCGTGTGGACAGACAGACAAACGTTGGTGAATACATAACCTCCTCTAACTTCATCGGTGGAGTTAAGCCAAGTTGAAATGAAAAAGAGGCAGCAGTAATGACAAAGAAAAGTAATAACAAAAACAACACACACGTACTCAAGAGGCCAGACCCTTCACCCTGAGGACGTGTGTTCCTTGGGTTAATGCCTGTCTACGGGCGATTTATTCAGGCCGGGCTTTCGTAGTGCAGGGGTTAAGGAAGGCTCTGTAACCCCTCCAGTTCGTAGTCTCTCCTAAACTGAATTAAATTGTCTGGAGATAGCGTGTATTTTTGTTATTATTATCGTCATTATTACTACTACTACTGCTACTACTACCACTACAGTTTCCACTACTGCTACCTTACTACTACTACTTCTACTACTACTGCTACTACTACTACCTTTTATGGAATTACAGTGTCACATTCGTCTGCTAGTTTTAGATTCTAAGAAAGTGGTGATAGGAAGAGATTGTTTATTTCCTCTCTCTCTCTCTCTCTCTCTCTCACACACACACACACACACACACACACACACACACACACAGCGGTGATAAGAGTGTTTATTCTCTCTCTCTCTCTCTCTCTCTCTCACACACACACACACACACACACACACACACACACACACACACACACACACACACTGGTGATAAGAAGAGTGTTTATTTTCTCTCTCTCTCTCTCTCTCTCTCTCTCTCTCACACACACACACACACACACACACACACACACACACACACACACACACACACACACACACACACCTGCCCCTGTGTGTGTTTGTCTGGTGACATCTAAGCTGGGGGGAGGGGACCTTACTCAAACACGTGAGAGAGAGAGAGAGAGAGAGAGAAAGGAAGATAATTTGCTAAGAAAAGGGGGAAGGGAAAATGGAGGGAAGAAGGAGGAAGAAGAAACATAAGTGAAATAATACGAGAGAGAGAAAGAGAGAGAGCGAGCCATCTGTTATCTAGTAAGGGATTCCCAGACGTCCATCTCCTTGCTAGGTTAATAAAATAAGAATTAAAATAAAACTCAATCACTATAGTAGTACTCGCGTAAATTTGCGCCTGTGGTGTGGCCCGGACCTGTGTACAGTGTTGTCACGTTTTCTATACCGTTATCTCTCTCTCTCTCTCTCTCTCTCTCCTGGCGGGAGATGTGAGCCACCCTGAGTACTTTTGATTCTTTTATAAGTTATTTATAATTGTGCTTTCATTTGTTGATTTGGTTTTGTTATATTTAGTGATATTTATCATTTTTTGTATACGGCGACAGATGACCCGTTATTGCAGTACCATGATTGATTTTCATTCATTCATTCTCTTTCCCCTTCCTCCATCTCTCTCTCAGCCTGACAATGCCCCCACCACCACCACCCCCCGTCATGCCGACGATTCATTTAACCTTGCCCCTCTCCTGCCTGCCCTCTCTCTCTCTCTCTCTCTCTCTCTCTCTCTCTCTCATTGCAAGAGACATTTTGGATATTTTCTTTTACATCATATTGTATATATTGTAAATTTGACATCATTTCCACACCACCCCTGAGGTCAAGGCCACCGACTGGGTGTGGAAGTGTTGCCGCTCGCTAGTGAATGTTTTTTTTTTTTTTTTACTTCGGTATTGGCATATGCCTACTATTTTGTCCTACATATTAGCTTATGATTATAAATGTGATTATTCCTCGCCCTTAAAATTACGGTAAAAGCCAGTAAATGTGAACATTTTTCCCTAGCAACACCTGTACAAGCTATGTTTGGGTCTACGGAGGGGTACGTACTTTACCTTAGGCCAGACTGGGTGTGTCAGTGTTGCCACTCACAAGAATTATATGAATTATTTCTTTTACTTTGGATATTGGCATATTTCTTCTTTTTTCAGGCTCATTCTCTTATATCCATAACTGTAATATTATTACCCACCCTAAAACTACGCTAAAAAACGTTAAAAGTGAGTACCATTTCTTTTAGCAGAACTGTACAATATATATGCCATGTTTCTGTTACTGTATAAATATTTTGTGCATAATAAGATTACTGTTGATTCATCCATCAAAATACACAAGTGTAAGTTTTATTCATCTGAATTTATCATATTTGTGTTGCCTTGTACATAAATAGCTTCCGTTTCACATCGCAAGTTGGGGAAACGTGGCACCATTGTACACAGGTGCGGGCCACACCAAAGCCGCAAATTTACGCGAGTCCTACTATAATAAAGATCTTTTCTAAGTTAACTGGATTCTAGGTCTTTATTCTGAGTGACATGAGGGTCGTAACACTTCATTCTTGGCGACATTATTATTATTATTATTATTATTATTATGTGTGTTAATTTGCGTTGTTTTAATGTCAACCTAATTTCCATCAGTAATACACAAGAGGATTTATTGAAGGGAATAGAGTAAATCGCTAAGGCAGAGGTGTTACGGAATTCCCAGATCGATAATCGTCCGGTGGTAATCTGACAACCCATTCACACCGATGATCTCAATAAAATCGCTAAAGAAAGGGTGTTAAGAAATCCGCAGAAAATCGTCCGGTGATAGCCCGACTCAGCCCTTTCCCTCCGATGACCCATTTTTATCGTATTCTGTCTATCATATCCTTGATCGTAATCCTATCGTATTCTTTCTATCGTATCTTTTATCCTATCATTTATCGTATTCTTTCGTATCTCTGTCGTATTCAGCTTAAGAGAGAGACGTTTCCATCGTAAGGTGGTTGGGTACAGCCTTGTCGTAAGTGTGTTTTTTTTCATTCTTAAGTGTAATAAAGTCTGCAAGTTGCCACAATAGAGAAAATAAAGACATAAATAAGGGAATAAAGTTGGCCAATGGAAAGGGTTGAAAAGAAATTGTAGTGAAGGGATTTTAAACGTGTTAGTCGAGGTGTGTGTGTGTGTGTGTGTGTGTGTGTGTGTGTGTGTGTGTGTGTGCGTGTTTGTGTGTGTGTGTGTGTGTGTGTGTGTGTGCGTGTGTGTGTATGTGTGTGTGTGTGTGTGTGTGTGTGTGTGTGTGTGTGTGCATGCGTGTTTGTAGGTGTACGTATGTATGTATATGGATGGATGTGTGAATGTGGATGCGTAATTTGTGTGTATGTGTGTGTTTTTAGGTGTACGTACGGGTGTGTATGTATGTATATGGATGGATGTGTGAATGTGGATGCGTAATGTGTGTGTGTGTGTGTGTGTGTGTGTGTGTGTGTGTTATCAGAGGGGTTTTCCTGTGTTGTGTTTGTGTTGGGAGGGGCATGGCATCAGTGACTACTTATGGGAGGCCAACACTAGGCGGCCTGAAAAGTGCTGTAGTGTTGGGTTTAGTAGTAGTAGTAGTAGTGGTGGTGGTTGTAGTAGTGATAGTAGTAGTGGTGGTGGTTGTAGTAGTGATAGTAGTAGTGGTGGTGGTTGTAGTAGTGATAGTAGTAGTAGTAATGGTGGTGGTGGTGATAGTGAACAGTAGAAAGTAGTACCAGAGTGTACAGAAACTGGAGAGTGTAATATGGTAAGTGAAGAACAGAGAACAGTAGTGAAAAACATGTAATACAGTAATGAAGAACAGTGACACAGTGGTGAAAAATAGTAACAAGATGGTGTGAAGTGCCTTAGTGCTCTATGAAAAACACATATATTTTGTTTACTTATAAATTTTCTCTCCCTACGTGTCAAGTGGGGTTGGTGGAGGATTAGTGCCCCTCCCTGTAAAACAATTAACTCCAAGCCCTTGGCCACCCCGTTTGGGATACATGGCGTCTGGCAATGAATGAATGAATGAATAAATTTTCCTGAAGTACCGTGGTCTATCTTCATGCATTTCCACACCTTCTTTAGTACATCTACACTCAGTACAGTACGCAGCAGTGTGGGCTACTCCTCTGGCACCCTGATTGGTTGTGTACGTGTATTTGTTGTGTGTGATGTGTATGTGTAGCTGAGGTGTAGAAGGGTGCTGGGCACGAGTGGAATGGCGGACGACCACACCCCATCACAGCGGTCCTCTCTCCTCCCCTGTGTGTGTGTGTGTGTGTGTGTGTGTGTGTGTGTGTGTGTGAGAGAGAGAGAGAGAGAGAGAGAGAGATTTTGTGTGTGTGTGTGTGTGTGAGGAAGAGAGATTTTGTGTGTGTGTAACCCTGAGTGCCTCTCGTCCTCACAAAGACCCACCAAGACCCAGTTTATGTACACCAAAATGTGGAGTTCTTATCATAAAGTGCAGTGCTTTTCCCTGTGTATGTATGGTTGTGTGTGTATGTATGTGTATATGTATGTATGTCACCACCCATCCATATGTACTCTCCCACCCACCTGATATGAACATTGTGTGCTTTTTCTTTCTCCTCTCTCTGTTTACTTATCTGTTACCTGACGCAGCATCATGTGAGGGGCGGTCTTGAAAAAGGTATCTACAGGCGTCTTTGTCCTCCATTTTGTTTGATTTTCCATTTGCACAACACATCAGCCTCCCTCATATACTCTCTCTCCTTATCTTTCTTTTACAGGAGTTCTCAGTATCCATCCCCTTATCCTCCCACCTCACACTCTTACTTCTGTCCCCTTATCCTCCTCTCACTCCTACACTCTCCTTAATCTGTCAGTCTCCGTTTGCTCCCCATGGCAGGGTCGTCGCAGTGTTTATTTTTCATTTTTCAAACAACAACAAAAACAACCTTCCCATACCCTTCTCCACCATCTCTCAATTTTCTGAGTTTCGTGTCAGTCACAGGTACGTTCTTTCATCAACCTTCGTTCGTACCGTGTTAAATATATACTTTTTTTTTATTTTCTTATGCCGTCTTTGTTTGATTTTTGAAAAGTGTTATTTGGATTGAATTATTTGGGTTTATGTGATTGAAAATTTTTGACATGAAAATATTTGGAATAATATAATATACAGTGTCGAAATTTTGCCTTCTTTTGTTGCAGGGATTTTAAAAAAGGAATATTTGGCTTGAATGATTTTGGTTTATGTGACGGACGATAATTCTTGGACATGAAAATATTTGGAATAATTATACTTTGTGTCGAAAATTTGCTTTCTATGTTGCAGGAATTTTTGAAAAGTATATATTTGGCTTGAATAATTTGGGTTTATGTGACTGGCGATAATTCTTGGCAGGAAAATATTTGGAATAATTATGCCGTGTCGAAAATTGTAAGGAAAAGCAGTAATATGATTCAACGGTGCTTCCAATACACGACACAGGACCGGAAATGAAACACAATAAAAGACTGCAGTGCTTTTAAGTAATATCCTGTTGGTGAGTGCGTCTTGAAGGAGTCAGTTAAGATGGCAAGAAACGCGTGGCAGATGGCGTTGAGGAAGACCAAAGGAAGTTCTCTGCAGCCAGAAGATCGCCGTATACAGCCGCAGGAAGGTGCGAAAGAAAGAGAGAGAGAGAGAGAATGGTAGGAGAGGGAAGCTTGAGAAATAGTGGGAATGAAAGGGGGTGGGGTACATAGGTAGTGGAAGAGTAACGAGAGAGTTAGAGTGAGACGTGGGCCAGATGGAAAGGCAAAGAGCTGGTGAAGGAGGAGTTCAGCAAGAGAAGGGATGTGCAGGAGAAATAATGAAAGAGGGGAGGGTAATAGCTGCCAAGAGAGAGAGAGAGAGGTGGAAAGGTAGGGAATAAAATCAGTGGCGATAGGTAAATTGTAGAAGGTAATTTGGCTTATAAAAGTATGAAGTTTCATTTATTTATTTATTTATTTTATTCCCTACGGATATTGGCAGGGGATATGTAGGTAAATAAGAGCTTTATGGCAGAATGAAGGCATGAGAGTGTTGAATTTAAGACTGAAGTAAGACGGTTGGGAAGGAAGTAGGGAGAATTTAGATTGAGTAATGGTATTTAAGATGGAGTATATTTTTTTAGTCAAAGGATGATGGGGATTTTGCCCTTAAAAAATGAAAGTAAGAGTGAGATGAGAAGTATTGGAATGAAGTAAGGGAAATTAGCTGAATTGGAGGTAGATATATAGGAATGAAATAGGGGATATAGATAAAAGTGTTAAGGTCAGGAAGGTGAAGGTGAGAATGATGATGATGATGGTATTCCTTGTAGACGTGGTGCTGCGGCGGGGGAGGTTTGGTCGTGAGGGTGACGGTGGTAATCCCGACAAGGACGCCAACAAGCGGTTCACCATTAACCTGGGTGTGGAGGACGCCCGTGCACCCCCTCGGCCGGAGTCACTAGCGCCATTCCACACCGATGATGAGTTGGAGGTGGGCGGGAGAAACAGGACTTCATCTTGCTTGAAACGCCGCTCCACCACATCAGACTCGAGATCCAGCAGTGACAGTGATGATGATGATGAAGATGACAACTTCGGTCCCTTTTTATTGCGGGAGTTCCAGAGAATAGAAGACGCCCAGAGGGATAAGGACATTATACTGAGGCAGCGTAGAAAGTCACTGATAGATGCCGGGGAGAACCTCGTGACCTCACATCGGGAGTCTGAGAAGCTATGTCGGGTGTCACAGCGGAGGGAGGGCGTGTGCCATCCCCTTGCTGCCCGTGTTGTGGCCCACACCCACACTCAAATGGGGAAGGAGAATGTGTCCTCTGCCGTGTGTGGGGCAGTGGGTGGGGAGTCTGACCCGCCTGACCCCACCAACCCACCTGTGCCACCACCCCCGAGGCGTCGCAAGATGGCTGCCCTGCATGCCCTCTCCCAACCAGGCACCCCCACCACTCCCTCCACCCCTGGTACCCCCTTCTCACCTGGCACCCCTGGCATACCCTCCCCTCTTACGGACCTGCAGCCCCCCACTGATGACACACGAAGGGCTGTGCTGGGATTGCTGACACCTGCCACGCCATCATCGCCAATGACACCGGACTCGCCAAACAGTGGGGCATCTGACCAGGCTTTCCTCTTGATTTCTGGGGATAGTTCAGTTCCTCTGCGGTCCCGAACACTGGAATCCCCTGCCCGTCAGCGTAGCAATGAAGCCAGCAACCTTCCTGTACGGCAAAGCGCAACTGATGACCTTGAACTGTCACGGTGTCGGCGGCGGGAGCTTCGGCGCAGCGTGAGTGAGCACCAGGTTGAGGCATTACATGTAGCCAAGACCGTCGCCCGCCGCACCTCCAGTGATGTAACTCGCAAGAACAAGGATGCCTCAGCCCGACAGCGGTTCAGCAGGGGCAGCGGCAAGGACAAGCAACGCAGCATCCTCTACCGTGTCCGCAGCCGCAAGAAGAGTGGCAGGAGCGAACCAGACTCAGGTACCGATGTCACCCGTGTCCTCCTCACCCACTGCTGTGCCTCTGTTCTCTAGTGACGAGGATGTATTTTTTAAAGCCTGTGCTGTGCCTGTGCTCTTTATTTCATATTTAATCCCCTGCTGCAGCTATGCCCATAAAGGTACACTTGGCAACACTTCAGCATCCACCTTCCTGCTCTTAATTTTTACTCCTATTTTCTCCAGGTTCACTCCTCCCCCCCCCCGTTTTCTTTCTAGTCTCTTTCCTTCCTCCCTCCCTCCTTTCCTCTCCAGATTCTCTCCTCCCTCCCTCCCTCCTTTTCTCTCCAGATTCTCTCCTCCCTCCCTCCTTTTCTCTCCAGATTCTCTCCTCCCTCCCTCCCTCCTTTTCTCTCCAGATTATCTCCTTCCTCCCTTCCTTCTGCTCCCTCCCTCCTTTTCTCTCCTCGCCCCCTCCCTCCTTTTCCCTCCAGACTCGCTCCTTCCTCCCTGCCTCCCTGCTTTCATTACCCTCATAAAGAGAGCTCGGGATTTGGTTGGACTTAGCAAAATCGCCATGTCAGAGTTTTTCCTTTTTTTTTTTTTTAGTCTACCCGTGATTTGCTTTTCTAATTCGTTTTTTATTCACGTTTTCTGTCCGTCCTTTTGTTTTCGCCGTGGCATAATTTTTTCTGTATTTTATTTTTCTGTAGTAATGATTGGCTTTATTCGCTTTTTTTATTTCCCGTTTTCTACTTTTTTTTTATTGCCTTTATTTTGCTTTATTTTTGTTTATCCTGATTTGATTTTCTACTTTGCTTATTTTTATTCCTGTTTTTATTAATATATACTTTTTTTCCAGTACTCTAGGATTTTGTTTTTGTATCAGTTTGCTTTACTAATTTGATTTTTATGTTTTGTCTTTTTCTTTTATTCTTTTTTTTCTCCATTTTTGCTTGCCATATGATTTTCTTTTTTACTTTTTCGTGCTTTACTTTTGCAGTGCGTGTGTGTGTGTGTGTGTGTGTGTGTGTGTGTGTGTGTGTGTGTGTGTGTGTGTGTGTGTGTGTGTGTGTGTGTGTGTGTGTGTGTGTGACTGAATTTTTATATAATCCAAAATGCTACCACGGCCTAGCTCTAGCCCCCCTACAACTTAACCCCTTCAATCTCAGGACGTGTTCG
Source organism: Coenobita brevimanus (assembly GCF_032717465.1). Classification (NCBI taxonomy): domain Eukaryota; kingdom Metazoa; phylum Arthropoda; class Malacostraca; order Decapoda; family Coenobitidae; genus Coenobita; species Coenobita brevimanus. Next base: position 563,407 of record NC_137048.1, on the reverse strand, counting down.
TATGTTTTCTTATTCTCTCGTTAGACGATTTTATTCAGCTTTGAAGAGGTTAATCAAGAAAATATAATCGTCTGGAGGTAGAAACACACACACACACACACACACACACACACACACACACACACACACACACATACACAGTAAGTCTAGTAATGGAGGGGTTAATTCGTCCACTCCACTTTCCGTTTTCTTTCGCCCCGCACCCCGTTTTCCCCTTGGTGGGGGTAACTGTGACGCTAATAAAAGTGACGACCAGCAATTTATGGATAGGGTTTTTGTTGATTCTCTCTCTCTCTCTCTGTATATCTATCTCCTCGTATCTATCTATCTATCTATCTTACTTACCTGTCCTTCCTTTGTTTATATCTGTTTTATTCCTGCTTGTCATGTACAGCAGTTTGTCTTTCTCTGTCTATCTATCTACTTACGTCTGTCTGTCTGTCTATCGCTCTGTCTGTCTGTCACTCCATCTATCCAGCCTCCTTTCCTCCCTCTCTCCAAAGTTTCCTTCCCTCTCAGTGTCTCCAAGTTTTTCTCCTCCCTCCCCTTTTTTCACCTATCCTCCTCCTCCTCCCCCCGTTGTCTCCTTCCTTCATACTTCTCTCTTCCTCCCTCCCTCTCCCTCCTTCCTTCCTTCCTTCCTTCCTTCCTTCCTTCCTTCCTCTTTACCTCTCTATGCTCCTTTAGTCCTTTCTTCTTTTATTTCCTGTTTTCCTCTTGCCTTTCCTCTTCATTCCTCCTTACTCCTTTCTTTACTTCCTCCTTTTCTCTCCTTGTTCTCTTTTCTCCTACTGATTTTCTCTCCAACCCTCTTTCCTTTTTCTTCCTCCACCCTCCTCCCTTTTCCTTTTCTCCTTCTCTCCCACATTTTTGTCCCTATCCTCTATTCTTCTTCCTTTCTTTTTTCACTTCCTCCTCCTCCTCCTCCTCCTCTACTTTACGGGTAGGGAGGAGGAGGTTTTGGCACGTGGAGAGGCCAACTTTCCTTTTACTCCCTCCATTTTTACCTCTCTCTCTCTCTCTCTCTCTCTCTCTCTCTCTCCCCTTCAAAAGAGAAAGAAAAGGAAGGTTGTCGCCCGAACTGAATAAGAGAGAGAGAGAGAGAGAGAAGGAATCGGCAAAGAAAATCAGAGGAAGAGAGTAAAGGAAAATAATGAAATAAAAGAGGATTAGAGAGAGGGAGGAGAGGAGGAAGACCAGGAGAAAAAAAGAGGAAAGAGGGAGGATAGAGGAGAGAAAAAGGTACGAAAGAGGGAAGAGAGAGGATGGAGGAAGAGAAATAGGAGAGAAGAGAGAAAGAGGAGGAGAGAGAAGTCGGTGCAAAAGAGGGAGGTGGAAGAGAAGGTGATGAAAATGAGAACACTCAGTTCAGTACACTAGTTGTGTGAGCGCCTCTCCTTGTTGCTCTCTCTCTCTCTCTCTCTCTCTATCTGTAAGGAGAGAGAAATATCAGAAAATCCACGGTACTCAGACCCCCATTTTCACTACCATCACAACTACCACAATCCTTACCACAACTATCGCCAGCACAACAACAGCTCTCTCTCTCTCTCTCTCTCTCTCTCTCTCTCTCTCTCTCTCATTTTTTTTTGCTCCTACATTCAATCTTACTTCCTCCTTCCTTCCACCTGCTCTCATTTCTCTCTCCCTTCCATTTTTCCCTCCCTCCTTGCCTATCCTCCCTTCTTTTCCTCCCTCCCTCCCTCCCTCACTGCCAGTCAGCCGTGAAAATATTAATCTGCAATTCACTGTTCCAGAAATTCTCTTGTCATTGCCCTTCCCTCCTCGCTTCCTTTCCCATCCATCTCTCCTCTCACCCCTCTTCCTTCCCCTTCTCTCCCTCTCCCTTTCCATCCCCTTCTCTCCCTCTTCCCTTCTCGCTCTCTCCCATCCATCTCACTTCCCTCCCATTCCTCCTATTCTTCCCTCCCCTCTTTCCCTGCCGTGCCCCTGTTCTTCCTGCCACTCTCTTCCATGCCCCTACTGTCTTCCCATTCCCTCCTCACGCCCTTTCCCCTTCCATTCCTTTGCTCTTCCTTCCCTTTCTTCATTTTCCTCTCCCCCTGTTCTTCGACATCCTTCCTTTTCTTCCCTGCCTTCTTTCTTTCTTTCATTCTCCCTTTTTTCTTCTTCCTTCGTATTTCATCCCTTCCTTCCTTTCGACATCATGCTTTTTATATCCCATCTTTTCCTATTTTCTTTCCTCTTTCCCTACCGTTTCCTTTACCTCACTTCCTGGTAGTGGTAAAAGTAGTCCTGATATAGAAGTGATGGAGAGATTTATGTAGTTTATTGACATTATTAATAAAACTATCCTTTATTATGAATGTTGGGAGAGAGAGGGTGAGTGTATGTATGATGATTTTGTGTACAGTGTGTGTGTGTGTGTGTGTGTGTGTGTGTGTGTGCGCGCGCGCGCGCGTGTATGGATGTATGTAACGAATTGGTGTGTGTGTGTGTGTGTGTATGAATGTATGTATCTGGAATTGGTGTGTGTGTGTGTGTGTGTGTGTGTGTATGAATGTATGTATCTGGAATTGGTGTGTGTGTGTGTGTGTGTGTGTGTGTGTGTGTGTGTGTGTGTGTGTGTGTGTGTGTATGAATGTATGTATCTGGAATTGGTGTGTGTGTGTGTGTGTGTGTGTGTGTGTGTGTGTGTGTGTGTGTGATTTAAAAGAGAGTTTATTGTGTTTGCTGGCGCGATGGAAGGTGACAGGTGGCGTGAGAGAGAGGGAGAGAGAGAGAGAAAGAAAGGAGATAGGAAGGACGTAAAGAGCTTAGATATGTGAAAAAGAGAGAGGAGAGAAATTGAAAGCGAGGTAAAAAGAGGAGGATTAAGGAGGGGAAAAGAGAAGTGAATAAATGAAGAGGAAGGAGGAAGAGAGGAGGAAAGGGTTGACAAGGATGGAGGGAAAGAGGAGGGGGTGGGGGGGAGGAAAGAAAATTAAAAAAGACAAGTTGAGGAAGGAAATAAGATGCGAGAGAAAGAGGAATGGAAAACAGAGAGAGAGGGAGGGAGGGAGAGAGATAGAGAAGGGAAAGGAAAGGAGGGAAAAAGAATAAGAAAGAAGGAAGAAAAGGAATGATGTAAAGAGGTAGAATAAGACAAAAAGGAAGTAGGAAGGAAGGAAGAGGATATGAAAAGAAGGAAAACAGGAAGACAGAAGGAAGAAAAAAAAGAGAGTGGAAGAGAAGAGAAAGACAAAGGGAGAGTAAATGTGAGAGAGTGAAGGGTAACTAGGTAAAGGAAGCGAGTAAAGATAATGGGAATAACACAGAATAATACAATAAATAATAATAAAGTGAGGTGTTAGGAGGAAAATAAGGAATGGTAGAATCAGGTGTTAGGAGAAATGACCTTTAATTATAGAGCCAGTAAGGTTGTTAATAAGGTGAAATGAGAAATAGTGAGAGGGATGATAGGTAGATGGATAGATAGATAGATGGATGGATGGATAAGTAGATAGATGACTATATGGATGGATAAATAGACAGATAGATGGATGGGTGGATAGTTAGGTAGATAGATAGAACGATGGATTTATAAGTAGATAGATGGATGGATAAATAGACATATAGCTAGATAAGAAAATAATCCTTAAGAAGAGAGGCCATAGAGGTGATTAGTGAGGGGGAAATGACTTGTAATTAAGGTAAAGGGGAAGGTAATGAGGTAAAGGAGATGTTTAATATATTCATAGGTCAATTAACTTATCATTTCCATACATATGACCTCAGCCTCTTCAGGACGAGGATGTAATTATTATTATTATTTTTTTCTTGATAAGTGATTTGATAAAGGTGTGGCTGGTTAAGGAGGGGATGGCTCTCTCTCTCTCTCTCTCTCTCTCTCTCTCGTGGGTTGGAGTAGAGAGGCATATGAGAGAGGGATAGGGGTGAGTTGGTGGGAGGGCAGGAGATGGCAGGGGACAGGACTACGTGGAGGCGATTTGTTTGTGGCCACCCCATACGGGATTAAGACGTCTGACTTTAAATAGATAGATACATATCACGTCCATTTCCATTCATATTACGTGTTAATGATGCCGTCTACGTTAATGACCTTGTATACACCTGGGCAGGTAGGTAAAATGAGAGAGGTGAGAATTGGCCAGTAGGTGTGGGGGTTGGCGAAGAGTTTTGGAATGATGATGATGATAGTAAGGAAATGGGTGATGGTGACTGTGAAGTTGAAGGTGATGATGGTGATGAAGAAAAGTGTGATGTAACCGTAATTGCAAATGATGATGATGATTGATGATGATGACATGTTGAAGATAATGATGATGGTGATGAAGAGAGTGAAGATGGTGATGATGATGATGATATTATGATGTAACCGTAATTGCAAGTGATGATGATGATGATAATGAAGATGTTGATGATGATGATGGCATGTTGAAGATAATGATGATGGTGATGATTATACCCAGTTTTGAGAAGGATATTGATATTAAATTCTCTCTCTCCCTCCCCTCCCCCTCCCCTTCCCCCCCCCTGGCTTGTGGAATGCCTTTATGAAAATTCCTGTATAATTCATTGCATATTAGGTCACCTCGTTGTTGTTGTCCTTGTTGTTTTGATTGTTGTTGTTGGCATTGTTTTAGTTCCTCTTATTGTTATTCCAGATAGTCTTTCTCTTGTTTTGTTTGTCGATTTTTTATTTCAAAGTTGAGTCTTGCTTGTTTCCATTTTTGCCTTTGCTTTAATATTGCCATTTTCTTTGCTCTAATACTGCCATTTTCTTTGACTTATTCCCATTTTCTTTTACTGCAATTTTTTTTTCTTTGATAGTACACTAAAGCAATTCTTACCACACATGGAGAGAACAGGATTCTTGTGGAGTAAATAAAAAAAAAAGGGAGGGGAGGTTATTTATACTTTTGTCTTTATCTGTGTTATTTTCTTACTTCTCAGCGAAATTCCTTCCTTCTCTCCTTCCATCCATTTATTCTGTCCTTCATGTCCTTCACTTGTTCGTCTTCTTCCTTCCATCATTTTTCTCCTTGCCTTATTTCCATCCGTCACTCCCTCCATCATACCTTCTTCCTCCCTTCCTTCTTCATTTCCTCCTTCCTTCCTTCCATCATTCATTCCCTCCTTCCTCCATTTATCCCTCCTTTCTTCCATCTTTGCCTCCTTTCTTCCTTCCTTCCATCTTCCCTGCCTCTCTTCCCCCGCCCCCTCATTGATAAGAGAAATCCTGGTTTAAGTCGTATCCTGTTATTGCCTTCCTTCCTTCCTTCCTTCCTTCTTTCCTTTCCTTCCATCCGTCCATCCTTCCTTCCTTGCCTCCTTCCTTCCTTCCTGTATTTCCTTTATTTATTCATTCATTTTTCTTTCTTTTCTTCCCTCCTTCCTTTCTTTCATGCTTTCGATCTTCCCTCCTTCCTTCTTTTCTGTTTCAGTTAATTAATTTCTTTCTGTTCCTCCTTCCTTTCCTTCTTTCGCCTCTTCATTTTCTTTCGATCTTCCTTCCATCCTTCTCATCTTCCATCATTCCTTGCTTCCTTCATTCCTTTCCGCTTTTCTCCTTTTATTCACTCTTCATATTCTCATCCGTCTCTCCTTCCTTCCTTCATTTCCACTTTTCTCATCCTTTATCCACGTTTCGTTACTTCCCTCCGTCCTTCCTTCCTTCCTTCCTTTATTCCTTCCTTCCATCCATCCATCCTTGCTTGCTTCCTTCCTTCCCTCCATCCATCCTTCCTTCCTTCCTTCCTTCCTTCCTTCCTCCCTCCTCCTCTTATAATTATTTTCAGTAAATTAAATAAAGGTTACCACGGCCTGACCTAGTTTTCTTTCTCATTCAGGTATGTTGCTAAGGAAGGAAGGAGAGAGGGAAGGAGGGGACGAAGAAAGGAGGAGAAGGACTGATAAAAGGTAGGAAGGAAAATATTATATAGACAGGAAGGAAAGAAGGAAGAATTGAAGAAGGATGGTGGGACGGAATGAAGGAAGGACTGATAGGAGGTAAGAAGGAAAGGAAGGAGAATTTACTATAGACAGGAAGGAAAGAAAGAACTGATGGGAATTAAGGAAAGAGGGAAGGAGAGGAGAGACTGATAAAAGGTAGGAAGGGAAATTCGATATAGGTAGGAAGGAAAGAAGGAACAATTAATGAAGGAAAGTAGGAGGGAAGAAACTGATGGAAGGAAAGAAGGCAGGAAGAAAGGAAGAAGGAAATAATGGAAGAAGAAGGAAGAAGACTAAAAAGTTGAGGCATTTAGGAAGAAGGAAGTGATGGTAGGAAGGAAAATGAAAGACAGGAAGAAAGAAAGAGGAAACACAGGAAATGAGGCAAGAAAATGGAGAGTCAGGGCAGGATAAAGACGCATGAAGATGAAAGATGAAGAAAAGTGGAAGCGAAAAGAAGGAAGGAAGGGAGGGAGGGAGGAAAGGAGAGAGGGAAGAAGGAATGGAGGGAGGGAGGGAAGGAGAAAAACTTAAAGGGAAATAAATTGATGTAAAAAATGAATAAAAGCCTCATTAACGAGCTCATTTATCTCTAATTGGTTATCGGGCAATTACAGGCGGTGGTTAGCCCGATATTGGTCGTTAGGGAGGCTTGGGGGTGGTAGTTAAGAAGTGGGTGTGGGAGAGATGCAGTGGGAGCAAGTGGTTTCTCTCTCTCTCTCTCTCTCTCTCTCTCTCTCTCTCTCTCTCTCTCGCAGCATCTTATCTATCTGTTTATCTATTTAGGTCTATTAATATATATCTCAGTTCTTCCGTTCTTGCTCTTTATCTATCTGTCTATCTATCTATCTCTGAAAATAATCCTTTAAATTAGTCCCCCCTTTAAAAAGCACTTGTTATTTTTTTTCTTTATTGTTTATTTGGAGGGTACGCATGTTAATTTCCTGAGATAAAGGAATCCGGAAGAGATAGCCGAATTATTTATATTACTTAACTTATATGTTCATTTTAGACCTTATGCCCCCTGTCACTTGAGGCGAATTTGGCGTGTCACTATAATTTATCTTTATTTCGCTGTTTTTGTCCTTATTACCCCGCTGCATAGGGTCGAATTTGTCGCGTTGATATTCTTTAAGTTTATTTTCGTCCTTATTGTACCTGTGCATAAGGGCGAAATTGTCTCCTCTTGGCTATTTAATGTGATCTTTGTAGTATCGTCTCTACAGACACTGTTGATTGGGGTGATTGTTGTTAGTCTGTTTGAGAGGTACGGGAGGAAGTGGAATGATAAGGTTGTGTGGTGGAGGCGGTGGTGGTAGTGTTGTTAGTAGTGGCGGTGGTGGTAGTGGAAGTTGTGGTAGCTGTAACAGTAGAGGTGTGGTAGTTGTGGTTGTGGTAGTTGTAATAGTAGAGCTGTGGTAGTCTAGGTAGTTAGGGTAGCGGAATAGTGGCAGTGGTAGCAATTGTAGTAGTTGTGGTAGTCGTAATAGCAGAGGTGGGGTAGGCTTGCTGGTTGTGGTAGCTGTGCTGTGGTGGATCTGGTAGGTATAGTAGCGTAATTGTGGTAGTAGCTGTGGTGTGGTAGATCTGGTAGTTATAATAGCGGAATTGTGGTAGCTGTGGAGTTGTAGAACTGGTAGTTATAGTAGCGGAATTGTGGTGGTAGCTGTGGTAGGTGTGGTAATTGTGGTAGTAGTTGTGGTAGTCCCAAGATGTCCAAACCACCCCTGAAACCGGGAAGGTCCGGGGCTAGGCGTGAAGTGGAGGGGCTACTGGGTGTGGAGGGGTTGTGGAGGAGGAGGGGGGAGGGGGGAGGAGAGTGGAGGGAAGGGTGGGAGGAAAGATGGTGAGGAGAGGAGCAAGGATGGTGAGATGGGGAAGGGTGGAGGGAGTGGAAGGAAGGATAGGAAAGAGGGGAGAAAGGAAGGAGGAGAAAGTGGAAGGATGGAGAGAATGAAGGAGGAAGGGGGGAGATGTGGACAGAAGGAATGTGAAGAAGGAAGGAAGAATGGAATGAAGGAGGAAGAGAGAAACAGTGAAGGGAGAATGAAGAAAGAAGACTGGGGTGCAGTGAAGGAAAAAGAGGAGGAAAGGAAGAGTAGGAACTTGAAGGAGGAAGGAGAGAGTGGAGGAAAGAAGGATAAGGAAGAGGGAAGGAAGGAGGGAAGAACGACAAGCGAAGATGGGAGAAAGACATGGAATCTGGTAAGGGAAGGAGGGAAGAGAAAAATAAAGATTGGGGGAAGAAGAAGGATGAAAAGAGACAGAAGTGAAGACGGAAGTAGAGGCATAGATGAGGAGGAAGAGACAAGAGGAAGTGAGAGGGAGAGAAGAGGAATGATAGAAGAAAAGGAGGATGCAAGAGGAAGTGAGAGGGAGAGAAGAGGAATGATAGAAGAAAAGGAGGATGCAAGAGGAAGTGAGAGGGAGAGAAGAGGAATGATAGAAGAAAAAGAGGATGCAAGAGGAAGTGAGAGGGAGAGAAGAGGAATGATAGAAGAAAAGGAGGATGCAAGAGGAAGTGAGAGGGAGAGAAGAGGAATGATAGAAGAGGAGGAGGATGCAAGAGGAAGTGAGAGGGAGAGAAGAGGAATGATAGAAGAAAAGGAAGATGCAAGAGGAAGTGAGAGGGAGAGAAGAGGAATAGAAGAAAAGGAAGATGCAAGAGGAAGTGAGAGGGAGAGAAGAGGAATGTTAGAAGAGGAGGAGGATGCAAGAGGAAGTGAGAGGGAGAGAAGAGGAATAGAAGAAAAGGAAGATGCAAGAGGACGTGAGAGGGAGAGAAGAGGAATGATAGAAGTGGAGGAGGATGCAAGAGGAAGTGAGAGGGAGAGAAGAGGAATGATGGACTGCGAGGAAGATGAAGCAAATGATGATAAAAAAGAAACGGGAAAAAAAGTTGATCAGAAAAACCTGGTGAAGGAAGAGGAGGAGAAGGAACAGGAAAGAGGGTTGGGAAAAACGATTGAGAAGAGAGCAGGTAAAGAGAAGGAAGAGGAAAAAAGAGGAGGAATACGAGAGGCAAGAGTCAGATAAGAGTAGGGAGAGGAGAGGAGGAAGGAAGAAAGTGGAGGAAGAGAAGAGGGAGGAGAGAGAATCAGGGAGAAGGGAGGTGAGGAAGGGGACCAGAGTCAGGGCCTGTGTGGGAGGGTTCCAGAGAGGGGGCAGCCTGAAGGAGCGCCGCCCCCCTCCCCATGAACGCCCCCCCTCCATTCCCCCTCCCCCCGGCCGACGTAGCGTTACCTGGCACCCCGACACGTTGCAAGGTATATTTTTAAAGCGACTTGGAGGCGATTTGTTTGTGGCCACCCCAAACGAGATTGAGGCGTCTGGCAATAGATAGATAGATAGATTTTTTATTCTGACCTTTTTTTTCTGATTTTGTAGCCTTTTTTGTTTCCTGATTTTGTAACCTGATTTTTTACTTTAATTTGTAACCTGATTTTCCTCGCCTATTTTAACCGTAATTTATTGCACACTAATTTTGCAACTTTGGTATTTTTTAACTTATTTTTCACCATCATTTTTACAACCTTATTTTTTGTAACCTGATTTTGTAACGCAATTTTTTTTTTACGATTTTTTTGTAACAATTTTCTAACGTGATTTTTGTAACTCCGACAATTCGCTTCGTACGTTTTTTTTTTTTTTTTTTTTGTAACCTGATTTTTTAACTTTTTGTAACCCAGAGGCAGTGTTAGGTGTGGAGGGTTTATGTAACATGCTTGGGAGGGAAGGAGAGAGTGTGTTATGGGATGGTTCTTTGTATTTGGTGGAGAGAGAGAGAGAGAGAGAGAGAGACCAGTAAGTAGAAATAGAGAAACGAGTCTTGGAGAATTAATAAAGAAAAATGGAGGAAGAAAGACTGTCAAGGAGAGGGTGTAAAAAGAGCGAGAGGAATTAGTCTCTCTCTCTCTCCTTATCTCACTTCTTTACCTCCTTTCTTTCCTCCTATTGTCCCTCTGTCTCCTTACCTCCCTCTTTCCCTGCCTTCTTTCCTCCCTTCACTACCTCCCTCCCTCCCTCCCTCCTTCCTTCCTTCCTTCCTTCCCTCCCTCCCTCCCCAGACAAATGAAGATCAGTGGCTGGTGCTAATGGTGTGGTGAAATTTGTGGTGATATCCCTTGTCTTCCCTCATTCATTCCGTCATTCACTCCTTCACTCCATTCATTCAGTCCTTCATTCAATCCTTCACTTACTCATTCACTCCTTCAGTCATTCAGTCGATCACTCAATCCTTCACTCATTCATTCACTTTTTCATTCCTTAAATCCTTCCCTCCTTCAGTCATTCAGTCCATCATTCACTCACTTCACTTCTTCATTCATTCATTCCATCACTCAATTTTTCACTCTTTCCTTCCTTCCTTCATTCCCTCCTTCACTTTCCTTGCCACCTTGAATCTCTTTTTCCCCGTCTTCACTTCCTGCCTTTATCTTTCCTTCACTGTTTACTTCCCTCTCTCGCCACTCATTTGTAGTCCTTCTTTCCTCTTTAGCAGCCTTTTTTTTTTTTTAACAATTTCCTTTCCACCCTCACGTTCAGATTGTCGTTGTCATCTTTTTCTTTATTTACTCTCTCTCTCTCTCTCTCTCTCTCTCTCTCTCTCTCTCTCTCTAGTGTGTGTGTGTATGTATATATGATCCACTTTACTCGCTGTGTGTGTGTGTATGTATGTATGTATGTATAATCCATTTCCACACCTTCATTTTTCTCCTTGTCACTCATCCTCCACTTATATCAACTCATTCATAATTCACTCCAATATTCACTTCTGTTATTCATCCCGTCATTCATTTTACACCTCAGCTGATGGCTTTTCTCTTGCCAGAACGAACTAATCTGGTAATGAATTAAAGAAAAAGGGAAGGATTATCAGTTGCTTAAGGGTTACTCAAGGTTGTTATTCATTGTTTTTCATTTCATTTTTATTCATAGTTATTCACGTATTTTGGCGTCTGTTCACTCTCTTCATACTGGGTCTTTGCTTGAGGGGTTATCATTGCCGATTTTCATTCATTTATTCATTCATTCATACATACGTAGATACATACATTCATTCATTCATTCATTTGTTCATCCATCCGTCCATCCATTCATTCATTCATTCATTCTTTCCTCTCCCAGCAATCATTCATTCCCCCCGTCCGTCCTGCATTCATTCATTCATCCATCCATTTATTCATTTATTCAAGGGTTCATTGGTGTACTTAGCAAATCGTACTCATCGGTTCATTTTGTTATTCATGCCCATTCATTCATAAATTCTCTCCTTCATCCTGTTATTCACTCGGAGTTTCATTCATGCTCGTTCTTATTCATTTATTCATGGCTCGTATACGTAATTCATGTTTCAGTTACATTTTTCCTCCTCCTCCTCCTCCCTTCATATCTGTCTTTTTCTGGCGATCAGTGTATCTGCCTGTCAGCCTTCCTCTCCCGCCTCTCTCTCTCTCTCTCTCTCTCTCTCTCCTTACGTCATTTCCTCTCCATTCCTCCTCCCTGCCATCTCCTCTCCCGTCCCTCCTTCCTTCCGTCTTTCCTTCGTACGCTATTCTTTCTCTAATCCTTTGAGGTGAAGGAAGGAGGAGGAAGAGAAAATAAAATATGTGAGAGGAAGGGTTGATGATGATGGTGAGGAGATGGAAGAGTCTGGTGGTGTGTGGTGATGATGATGATGATGGTAGGCAGTAAGAGGAGGAGTGTGGTGATGATGATGATGATGATGGTAGGGAGTAGGAGGAGTGTGGTGATGATGATGATGGTAGGGAGTAGGAGGAGTGTGGTGATGACGATGATGATGGTAGGGAGTAGGAGGAGTGTGGTGATGAGGATGATGACTAGGCTGTAGAATGGTAAAGAAACTGGAAAATTAATCAGAATAAAAATAATTAGAACAAGAGGAAGGGGAAGAACAGGAAGACCAAGGACTTCAGGTACAAGCAGAGAGTGGAGAGATAGATAGACAGACAGGTAGATAGATATATAGGGAGGGGGAAGGAAGGACAGGAGAGGATAGATGAAAGAAAACACAATCCAAATTTATGAGAAAGTTAAAAAAAAGTGATGCATATATAAAAATGGAAATCGAAGAAAAAGGAAAACCAAAAACCAAAAAATAAAATATGAAAATTGAAAGATATTTAGGGAGGTGAAGGTATGTATTTATAAGAATCTCCAGAAGGAATACTAATAATAAAAAAAAAAAAGAACAGCAGTGGTAAAAATATCTGGCCAAAAACAAGAAGAGGGAGAGGGTAAGTAGGCACAGAATAATAAACAAATAAACAAAGGCAGCAAACAAATACCAGACAAACGATGCCAACACAGATGGAAAGCAAGCAAAGGCCAAACAACACATACAGTACCAGAAAAAGCAAGTAAGGATCAGCAATGCAAGTAAACAAGCATGGGCCAAACAAAAATAATAATAATAAACAACAAAACAAGGAAAGGCCTGGGTGGGTCGTAATCAGGTGGAAAATGGAATGATGACGGTGGGACTTGAGAGAGAGAGAGAGAGAGGAGAGAGGGAGGCGAAAAGTAAGGAAGTGTGGGAGGGGATAAGGAAGAAAGAGAAAGAAAGAGAGAGGGGGAAGGGTGGGAGAGATGGAGGAAGGAAAGAAAGAGGAGGAAGGAAGGAAATATAGAGAGGGGGGGAAGGGGAAGAGAGGAAGGAAAGAAAGAGAAAGAGAGGAGGAAGGGGGAGGGAGGAAGGGTATAGAGAGGGGGGAAGGAGAGAGAGAGAGAATCAGCACATAGTAGGCTGTTTGAGTGGTAGCCGTAGTAGTAGTACATTTGAACATCACAATTGACTTACTGTACTCATCACCTTCAGTAATCAGACGGTAGGAATCTTGTAGTACCGTACTCACCTCCACCTTGTGAAGTAATTACACGGTACATAGGTGTACTTATTAAGGCAGCTTTGGGTCATTTAAGTGTTCCTCTCCACGAATCTTAAGTAATATTAAGTATAAGTGAGTCTCAACCAATATCACCCCATTAATCGCATTCCTCATTCCAGTTCTGAACTCTGAATCCCAGTTCGAAGCCCCGACTGGAGGATTTTCGATTTTTATAGTATTTCAAGAGTTTTAGCTCACTTACGATAGCCTAGCCCCGGACCCCTACGCCTTTTGACACCGGCTGTTACTGTCTTTACCTGTTTTTTCCTGTAGTGAATTGGCTGGCCTAAGTTTTTTGTGCAATTTTTTCCTTGGCTTTTTATAGGGAAAAGTTTTAATTGATGTTTTTGGTGTGTGTGTGTGTGTGTGTGTGTGATATATATATATATATATATATAAACGATAGGAAAATCAAGAGAAATAAATGAAATAAATAGAGAGAGGAAATAAAGGAGGAAAGGGGATTAAAGCAATAGGGTCCTGAGGGGAAAAGGGGAAGTTAGAGAGGGAAGATAAAGAGAGGCATTAGCAGGGAGGAAGGGAGGGGAGGGGAGGGAGGGGAATGTAGGGTGTGTAGGAAGGGCAGGATGTATGGGTGGAAGATGGGAGGGGGAGGGAAGGAGGGAGAGAGAGAGGGCAAGGAAGAGAAGGAGGTAAACAGAAACGGAGGAGGGAAGGAGGAGAAGAAAGGAGATATTCTGATGGCAGAAAAAAAAAGGCAGTGATATCGAGAGGGAGGAGAAGAAGGATGTAGGGAAGGAGGGATGATGAGGAAAGGGAGGGAAGGAGGGATGATGAGGAAAGGGAGGGAAGGAGAGAAATGGAGGAAGACAAGGGAGGGAGGAAGAAGGAAGGAAGGGAAAGGAAAGAGAAGAAGCAGGAAAAAGGAATAGAAGGAGAAAAGGTGAATGGAGGGAAAGAAGGAAGGAAATATAGAGAAGGGAGGGAGCACTGTAGATGAGAGGGGGAGGGGGAGGATAAGGGGAGGAGAGAGAGATGAGGGAGGGACGGGGAGGGAGAGGAAAAGTCAGGGTTAAGAAATGGGGGAAATGGGACAGGGAGAGGAAGGGAGAATTGGAGGGTCTTTTAATCTCTCTCTCTCTCTCTCTCTCTCTCTCTCTCTCTCTCTCTCTCCTTCCCTTCGTCCCATCTCCTCCTCCATTCCTTCTTTCCCTTCATAAGTTTTTTTTCCGTCCTCCTCCTCCTCCTCCTCCTCCTCCCAGTCCGCCGTGGGATAAAGAAGGGAGGCAACGAGACGGAGGGAAGGAAGGGAAAAGGGGGGGGAGGAGCGAAGAGAAAAGTCGAGAAGGAGGAGGGAAAGTAGGGAAAAAGAAATGTTGGGAAGAATACTCTCTCTCTCTCTCTCTCTCTCTCTCTCTCTCTCTCTCTCTCTCTCTCTCTCTCTCTCTCTCGCGCGCGCGCGCGCGCGCGCGCTATCCTTGTCATTAACACAATCAATACCTTAATCATGGTCTACCCTATGGCAAACAGCTGAGAAAGGACCAATTGGGCTGTTGCTGTTTACTTTCACACACACACACACACACACACACACACAGTGTCTCTCTCTCTCTCTCTCTCTCTCTCTCTTCCATGTCCCCTTCTCTCCACTCACCCAGGCA
>NC_137048.1:498961-543961 GCF_032717465.1 Coenobita brevimanus | reverse complement strand
TCTCAGCAGGAAGCAGTTTATAATGACTAATCTCAGCAGGAAGCAGTTTATAATGACTAATCTCAGCAGGAAGCAGTTTATAATGACTAATCTCAGCAGGAAGCAGTTTATAATGACTAATCTCAGCAGGAAGCAGTTTATAATGACTAATCTCAGCAGGAAGCAGTTTATAATGACTAATCTCAGCAGGAAGCAGTTTATAATGACTAATCTCAGCAGGAAGCAGTTTATAATGACTAATCTCAGCAGGAAGCAGTTTATAATGACTAATCTCAGCAGGAAGCAGTTTATAATGACTAATCTCAGCAGGAAGCAGTTTATAATGACTAATCTCAGCAGGAAGCAGTTTATAATGACTAATCTCAGCAGGAAGCAGTTTATAATGACTAATCTCAGCAGGAAGCAGTTTATAATGACTAATCTCAGCAGGAAGCAGTTTATAATGACTAATCTCAGCAGGAAGCAGTTTATAATGACTAATCTCAGCAGGAAGCAGTTTATAATGACTAATCTCAGCAGGAAGCAGTTTATAATGACTAATCTCAGCAGGAAGCAGTTTATAATGACTAATCTCAGCAGGAAGCAGTTTATAATGACTAATCTCAGCAGGAAGCAGTTTATAATGACTAATCTCAGCAGGAAGCAGTTTATAATGACTAATCTCAGCAGGAAGCAGTTTATAATGACTAATCTCAGCAGGAAGCAGTTTATAATGACTAATCTCAGCAGGAAGCAGTTTATAATGACTAATCTCAGCAGGAAGCAGTTTATAATGACTAATCTCAGCAGGAAGCAGTTTATAATGACTAATCTCAGCAGGAAGCAGTTTATAATGACTAATCTCAGCAGGAAGCAGTTTATAATGACTAATCTCAGCAGGAAGCAGTTTAAAATGACTAATCTCAGCAGGAAGCAGTTTATAATGACTAATCTCAGCAGGAAGCAGTTTATAATGACTAATCTCAGCAGGAAGCAGTTTATAATGACTAATCTCAGCAGGAAGCAGTTTATAATGACTAATCTCAGCAGGAAGCAGTTTATAATGACTAATCTCAGCAGGAAGCAGTTTATAATGACTAATCTCAGCAGGAAGCAGTTTATAATGACTAATCTCAGCAGGAAGCAGTTTATAATGACTAATCTCAGCAGGAAGCAGTTTATAATGACTAATCTCAGCAGGAAGCAGTTTATAATGACTAATCTCAGCAGGAAGCAGTTTATAATGACTAATCTCAGCAGGAAGCAGTTTATAATGACTAATCTCAGCAGGAAGCAGTTTATAATGACTAATCTCAGCAGGAAGCAGTTTATAATGACTAATCTCAGCAGGAAGCAGTTTATAATGACTAATCTCAGCAGGAAGCAGTTTATAATGACTAATCTCAGCAGGAAGCAGTTTATAATGACTAATCTCAGCAGGAAGCAGTTTATAATGACTAATCTCAGCAGGAAGCAGTTTATAATGACTAATCTCAGCAGGAAGCAGTTTATAATGACTAATCTCAGCAGGAAGCAGTTTATAATGACTAATCTCAGCAGGAAGCAGTTTATAATGACTAATCTCAGCAGGAAGCAGTTTATAATGACTAATCTCAGCAGGAAGCAGTTTATAATGACTAATCTCAGCAGGAAGCAGTTTATAATGACTAATCTCAGCAGGAAGCAGTTTATAATGACTAATCTCAGCAGGAAGCAGTTTATAATGACTAATCTCAGCAGGAAGCAGTTTAAAATGACTAATCTCAGCAGGAAGCAGTTTATAATGACTAATCTCAGTTGGAAACAGTTTACAATGACTAATCTCAGCAGGAAGCAGTTTATAATGACTAATCTCAGCAGGAAGCAGTTTATAATGACTAATCTCAGCAGGAAGCAGTTTATAATGACTAATCTCAGCAGGAAACAGTTTATAATGACTAATCTCAGCAGGAAGAGAGAGAGAGAGAGAGAGAGAGAGAGAGAGAGAGAGGGGGAGGGTTGTTTTCCACTGAGTAAAACACAACACTGACCTGGATATGTGTTTTCAGAGAGAGAGAGAGAGAGAGAGAGAGAGAGAGTGTGTGTGTGTGTGTGTGTTGGTCTGACAGGTGACATAATATGGTGACGTATATTATGATAATTATTTCTGTCTTACGATGTTTTTCTCTTGCCTTTGTTTAGCTTTTGGGTCGTATTCTAGCTGGCATATAGGAGGCTTCGTAACACCTCTTCCTTAGCGATTTATTTTGCATATTACACCTTACCCTTCTATCTATATATCTATTGCCGGACGCCTTAATCCCTTAAGGGGTGGCCACAAACAAATCGCCTCCATGTCACCCTGTCCCCCGCCGTTTCATTGCCCTGGTCCCAGCTCACAGCCTCCTCTCTTATATACCTCTCTACTCCATCCCTCCATCTCATCCTTGGCCTTGGCGATTTATTTTGCATATTACACCTTACCCTTCTCTAGTATGGTAATTTTCTCGTTTCAGTATCAACCTGGTTTGTATCAGTAACATACAAGAGAATTATGACGTGTACTGTACGTCACTAGATTACTAAAGTAGATGTGCTGAGGAAAAGAAAAATACAGTATCCCCAGTCACTTAGAAAACGGGTCTTCCACCTTAGTCTTTAGGGGTGACTCTCCTATTTCACTTTTGCTAAGGCCAGATACTTGTAGTCGCTAGTGGGAAGCTTGTCTAGCCCAGAGTGTTAAGAACCAGTTCATTACCCTCAGGGCTCTGGCCTCCCTTTACCCTAACACTTCAGACCCTGTTCATGAGTAATGTCACTGATGCTATGGCACGGCTTTTATATCTGTATCTGGTGCTGGTAAGGGAAGCCTTCATGCGATGGCACCGATATTACAAGACAGCCCTGCTCCCTAGTTACATAAATGTCCCTATTCCGAAAAGACTACAAGAGAAGGGCACATTTCTCCTGCAATCCACTCCATTCGTGTTCAGATGAACCTGTAGTCACAACTACTGTTAGCAGCACTACAACTGTCAATCATTACCTCCACTGTCATCACCACTCACCACCCCTATTTTTCCTCAGGCTGTACACGCAGACGCTGCTGGCGGTGATGGTTGTGTCCACGTGGGTAGGTGCCTTTGGAGCCCTGGTGCCCACAGCCCTGAAAGTGTGGGGGACCTTTGGCTTGGACCCCACCATCGGCTCGTGCACCATTCTGCCAGACAGCGATGGATACTCGCCTAAGTCATTCCTCTTCGTGTTTGCATTCATGCTTCCGTGTGTGGCCATCTGTGTCTGTTATGCAAGGATTTTCTGCATCGTGCACCGTGCAGACAAACGAAGCCACAACAGTGATCAAAGCATCATCAGAGTGAATAGCAAACAAGACAAACAGAAAGGCAGCACTAAGCAGGAAGAAGGTGGAAAGTTGGGTGTGGGAGAAGAGAGGGACAGGGCAGACCCACATGAGGGTGGTGAGGCACGGGTGCATACACTGAGTGAGACTGTGCAGGTGGAGACACAGGTAAAGCTCACCTCCAACACCAGCTCCGTCAGTGTGGAAGTCCTGGAGGGTGGTGCCTCTCCCACCCACTCGGCCAGTGGTCACAGTGATGGCAGAGGCCAGTCACCTTCCCCAGGGGTGAGCGTCACGGTGCTTAGGCCTGAGGTCAATGGGCTGCCCGGCCATCCCTCAGGGGAGGAAGGGGTGGTGTTCTCCCCCATCAGAATTAGTCCAACAAATACCCCAGACTCACCCGCCTCTGATGCAACAGATGAGCGGCAGTCAAATGAATCAGCAAAGGGGGCATTTTCACAGTTGCGTGGGATATTCCGCAGGACTCGGAGGGGATCACTCCTGACACGGCAGACTGCACTAAGTCCAAAGGACCAGCGGCTCCTGAAGATGATTCTGGTGATCTTCTTGTCCTTTGTGGTGTGTTACCTGCCCATCACGCTGGTGAAGACATTCAGCAAGGATGACGACCCTGTGTTGAACATCTTGGGTTTGCTGCTGGTCTACCTAACCACCTGCATCAACCCCATCATCTATGTGGTCATGTCCTCGGAGTACCGCCAGGCCTACCTCAGCCTCTTTGCCTGCAGTGTTGGCGCTGATGCTGTCAATCGCTCCTTGACTAAGATTTCCTGAAGGTGTGTCAAGGCCATGACTTGGCCCAGCCCAGTGCTCACCAGCCCCAACACCACACCTGCACCAGCCCTGCATCTCACACCTGCCTTCACTGTCTGCTCCTTACACCTTCCAGAGCCACACCCAGTACAGCCACAGTTACTTTCTTCGTAGGGCACGTTCTTCCCTCCTGTACGTGTGGCCAGTGGATGAGGCAGGCGTGGTTGGCACTGGGTCGCACTAGTCTTGCCGGGTCTCACCTGGGGCCACTGGGCAGTATTCTATGTGGCTTTGGAAATTTCATAACACTTCTACCTTGGCAATTTACTCTTAGCAGTACAAGTTAATGTCCTCCCATGTGTCACTAATACAAACTTAGTCAATATTAAAATGAAGTACTTTTCATACAAGAGAATGCTAAGATGTATTGTGAAAATAATGAACAAAGAAAGGGTGTCCATAAAACTGCAGATGCCACTTTAAATACGAGCCTGATTTAATGGATTAGGATGGTCTTTAGCACCTCTTCCTTACCAGGTTATTTCTGTGTAGGGTGCAAATTTTTATTCTGTGATATAAGAACTTTTTCGCCTTCAGAATCTCAAAATAATCCATAGGAGAATACCAGGGTGTAATACGTAAGACAAATGTTAAGGAGGTGGCCAAAAGCTTCGTAAGTCGAGGAAAATAATTACGCCTCCTGGAAAACCCACACTTACATGAGAAACATTGAAATGCTGACAAGTTGACCTGTCTGTTTGCCTCAGGAGTGGGAATCCTTAACCTTTTTTTTTTTTTTTTTTTTTTTTTTTAACATTACTTGTAAAATTATTATAGATTTAAGGCTGAATCCGACCTACCAGCTTTGTCGCACGATTTGTTGTGGCTTACCTAAGGGCTTAAATTTGTTCCTGGGGTAGAAAATTCCCCCTGTGATATCTGTAACATTGGCGTGATTATGACTCGTGTTCTGTCTCTTGGTAGGAAGGAGGCGGGTGCAGCCACGAAGACCAATAATTTATGACACAGAATAATGGGGAAAAATATTATGTAATTATATGCAGTGGCGAAGCAGATGGAAACAGTGATCTAGAAACATAGAGACGAGGAATGATTTTAACTATGTAGTGAAACGTGGCAACAGCGATTTAACTGTATGGAAAACAAGATGGAAACAGTTTAAAAGGACAAACAGTGATTTTACACTACAGCAACGCAGATGGCCAGTGAGTAAGCCAATGCAGCAACAGACGGAAACATGTAACTACAGTGACACATATGAGGGTGATTTACAAAACTAACTAAACTAAGGGTGTGATACAGACACGATGCACAGGACAGAGAATGAATTTAGGCCCTTCTCGCTCACCCTGGAAACACGAGGGAAGAGTATTTGTGACACAGATTCTTGGAGCCAACATTTATCCACAGCGTTCATGGGTGTTGCTACATTGATGTGTCTTCTCAGATTTTTAACAGGTTTTTTCTCCTCTTGTGGTTTGTAAAGACTGTATATAAAGGCTATGAAATTCACACACACACACACACACACACACACACACTCACACTCACACACACACACACACACACACACACACACACACACACACACACACACACACACACACACACACACTCACACTCACACACACACACACACACACACACACACACACACACACACACACAAACACACACACACAAGTATAAAGGGTGATATAGTCCTGCTGGATTTATTAACATTTATTGCATGTACTTGGCTTAACATATTAAGATGCATTTTTTTCCATATGAAAGGGTAACTAGGGGCCCTCCCAAGGGAGAATCACGCCAGCCGCTAGCCGATACACATCTAGGACGTCTCGGAATATGACCTTGACCTTGACCTACTTTCACCAGTTTCGAACTTGTCTGAGATATTCATCCCTACTACACATCTGTAAAATTTCTTGATATCTTGAGCGGTTGCGAAGTTATCGTGGTAACAGACAGACAGACAAACAAACTGAAAACAATAGCAGCTGCGCTATCGCGTTGGTAACTACTGAAATGGCAGGAGTTAGTATATCCAGTGTAATGAGCTGCATCTTAGTTTGTCAAGCAACTTACATGCAGTGCGTCTAATCTAGGCAGAACTTTGGGGACATTCGGTATACATGAAACTTTATATATACAAAGTTCCAGTTTACAGAATTTACATGTGACTTTCCTCCTATAACAGCACCTACTAATTAACTTACTTGTATTTCTTGCTGTGTAAAATTTTCTTGGCAAAAATCGTTGTTTACCCTTAACATTTTCAAAAAACGAATTATCCACCTCCTCTTTTTGTGGTGGGCAGATTTCATGGAGCAAAATGTTGGGATAATGAAATAGAGATCTCAGTCACAGGTGAGCACATTTTCAAGCCAAAGAACATGGCTGATAATGTCCTGATTTTCTTTACATGTACAGTACATATAGAAATTGATACGTATGTCTAAATGTTGACTCTGTCGGATACGTTTATGTGAAGCTGCAGAACGTGGTGAATGTTTTTGGCGTATCTAATAGAGCCAGGATTCCGGGGGCTTGAATGGTGAGTGAATGGAAGCGTGGCCCATTAGACTGGGCAAATTTGGGCTGTCTGGAACATTGCTACTCCTCACCATGGCGTAGGATGGGAAGGGAGGTCCGGATGATGATGATGATGATGATGGTGATGATGATGTCTAAATACAGGAGTTGCCTTTTGGGTGCTGGGCCATTCAGGACTTCCATTACGCTGGTATAGGGAGGAAGAGGGAGGGGGAGACCGAGGATGAGGTGGAGGGATGTAGTTGAGAGGTATATGAGGGAGGGGGGAGTGAGTTGGGAGGAGGGCAGTCAAATGGTGGGTGACAGAGCGACTTGGAGGCGTTTTGACTGCGGCCACCCTTTGCGGGATTAGGGCGTCGGGCTGTAGATAGATAGATAGATAGCTATGTCAGGAAGTTAGAGTGTAAAGTTACTGCAAGATAACTATTGGGTACAGTCGCCCCAAAAAAGTATTACACAGGTAGGGTACAGTGATATCCAAAATGACCCTTCTCTCATCGGGGAATAGGGAGGCGGTTGAGGGATGTTTGAGTAACCAGACAGTGGAGCCGCTCGGTCATATCAGTGCCACCACGTGAAGGCGTCCCTCTCCATTACCTAGAGGTTAGACAGAGGTTACGTAGAGTTGTTAAGACGTCATCGGGTGAAGGGATGGGTGGTAGTGTTGAAGGTGGCAATTGGAGTCTTCCTAACACCATTTCCTTTGCGATTTATTCAGCGTATGACACATTTACGTTCTCATTTTTTTTTTTTTAATGCAAGGAAGAAGGAACCAAAGGTCAGGAGCCAACTTTTTACTAATAACCTGAAGGTGGATGTTGAGGCGAAATGTGCAAAATGAATCGCTAAGGAAGAGGTGTTAAGCAACCCCTAAAGCCACACAGAATACGACCGTAACAATGGCAGTGTTAGTATTTATCCGACATTTGTATTTTCACTCAGTATTTGACGTATATTCAGACCATTGATATAATAAACACCTTTACCTGGTGTGTGTGTATTATACCCCTACTACTACTACTACTATTACTACTACTACTACTACTATACCACTACTACTACACTACTACTACTACTACTACTACTACTACTACTATACTACTACTACTATACTACTACTACTACTACAATTACTACTACTGCTACTGCTACTACTACTACTGCTACTACTACTACTGCTACTACTACTACTACTACTACTACTACTACTACTACTGCTACTACTATACTACTACTACTACTCCAACTACTACTACTTACAAATCAACACTGAAAATAGAGATGACAATTTTAGGCCAAGTTAGAGTATAAAGAGTATAGTAATTGTGACAAATTATTCTCCCACCATAGACACTGTGAGAGGGAGGGGCAGACCGAGGATGAGATGGAGGCATGGAGTGGAGACAACGAGAGAGTAACTAGGAGAGTTATAAATGAGGTGGAGAGGGAGTGGAGGGGCAGGCCGAGGATGAGATGGAGGGATGGAGTGGAGAGGTACACGAGAGAGGGGGTGTAGGTTAGGGGAGGAGAGTGAGAGACTATCTAGGAGAGTGTATGTGAATTAAATGCAGGGGGGAGAGGGAGGGGGAGACCCAGGATGTGGTGGAGGGATGAAGTAGAGAGGTATAATTATGAGAGCGAGAGGTGTAAGTTAGGGGATGGAGAGTGAGAGACTAACTAGGAGAGTATATGTATATTAGGTGGAGGGGGGGAGGGATGGAATAGAGAGGTATATGAGAGAGGGGTGTAAGTTAGGGGATGGAGAGTGAGAGACTAACAAGGAGAGTGTATGTGAGTGAGGTGGAAGGAGACGAGGGAGGGACAGACCGAGGATGCTTTGGAGGGATGGAGTGGATGGTATATGAGAAAGGGAGTGTAAGTCGGGGGGAGGGCAGAGAAATGGTGGGGGACAGGGCAACATGGAGACGATTTGTTTGTGGCCACCCCTTACGGGATTAAGGCGTCTGGCTCCAGATAGATAGACAAATAGACCATGAATGGAGTATATGGTACTAGAGTTAGCATAAAATTATTCATCTTGGTCCAGATTTTCGTCTTTTTGTAACTCAATTCATGTAGCTCAGTGACAGATAGACAGATAGATAGACACAGGTAGATAGATAGATAGACAGATATTTAAAAAGACGGCTCTAAATTTATTCAATAGCACTTCTTCGTGACTAGTATCATATTCTACTCCACTGTTACAGCTCGGCATTTAGGAGAGAGAGTCCATTTTAGGCCAAGTTAAGGTGAAAAAAGTAATGCTGGAATGATCTATATGTCTATCTATTGCCAGACGCCCTAATCCCGTAAGGGGTGGCCACAAGCAAATCGCCTCCATGTCGCCCTGTCCCCCTCCATTTCACTGCCCTGCTCCCAGCTCACACCCCCCTCTCTCATATACCTCTCCACTCCATCCCTCCATCTCATCCTTGGCCTCCCCCCCCTCTCTCCCCCTCCACCTTATGCATTGGAGCTCGGCGAACCATTGAAGCTCCGAATCCCGTCAGTCACCCTCTAACCGTGAGAGGAGGAGGACGCTCGAGCTGTGTATATTCCTCAGTGTTAATAGTGTTTAAACAACTTGCCCATCTTGCCATGATAAACAAAGGCAAGCGAGGATATTGTTCATCTGTTCTTTGATACCACATGTTCTTTCAGTTGAACCAAATCATCTTTATTAGTGTGAATAGTGGTGTGGAAATAAGTTATCTGAGTGTGGAGCTACATGGGGAGACAGACAAATGAGGAAGTGAAGGAGCGTTGTGGTGTTGATGTGGACGTAGAGTTACGTGGAGAGACAGACAAATGAGGAAGTGAAGGAGCGTTGTGGTGTTGATGTGGGCGTGGAGTTACGTGGAGAGACAGACAAATGGGGAAGTCAAGGAGCGTTGTGGTGTTGACGTGGATATGGAGTTGTGTGGAGAGACTGACAGACAAATGAGTAAGTAAAGGAGCGTTGTGATATTGATGTGGAGCTACGTGGAGAGACAGACAGACAAATGAGGAAGTGAAGGAGCGTTGTGGTATTGATGTGGATGTGAACGAAAGTGTTGGGAGAAGTAACCTGAGTTGATGTAGCCATGTGGAGATAATGGAGAATGAGAGACTGACTAGGAGAGTATGTGAGCAAGGTGCAGCGTGAGAGAGGGAGAGGGAGGCCAAGGAAGAGGTGGAGGGATGTGGTGGAGAGAAGAATGAGGAAAGTGTGAGCAGGAGGAAAGACAGACTGATGCTGGATGACATAGAAACTGTTTGTGGCAAAGCACTTCTTCATGACTAGCATCATATTAGAGTTTATTTCACGTAGCTCAGTGGCAGAATAAGATAATACCGCGGCTCCACGTCCATAGCACTTATTCGTGACTAGCATTGTATTCCAGCGTTAATCTATTGTTATATCTCAGCAATGATGATGAAGAAAGGGCAAAAATAATAATAATGTTTCGTTTTTCTTTTCGTTTCGTTTTGTTTATAAAAACCCCATCTTGCTTACATGCGTCGGCCTTGGTCACCTAATGGCGGCTCTCCATGCTGTTCGATCTCTAGCAGCCTCCATTTTCACTCGCTGAGGTCAAACTCCATGACCTCGTCCCAGGTCTTTTTCGGTCTGCCTCTCGCAACCCTACCCCCAACGTTAACACTTTTCACTTTCTGTACCCAATTGTCATCCTCCATCCTCTCCACATGCCCAAACCATCTCAGTCTACCCCTCCTCATCACAGCATCAATACAATCTAGTCCCATCCTTCCAAACCATCTCAATCTCCCCCTCCTCATCACAACACCAATACACTCCAGTCCCATTCTTCCTCCCAAACCATCTTAATCTACCCCTCCTCATCACAGCACCAATACACTCCAGTCCCATCCTTCCTCCCAAACCATCTCAATCTACCCCTCCTCATCACAACACCAATACACTCCAGTCCCATCCTTCCTCCCAAACCATCTCAATCTACCCCTCCTCATCACAACACCAATACACTCCAGTCCCATCCTTCCTCCCAAACCATCTCAATTTACTCCTCCTCATCACAACACCAATACACTCCAGTCCCATCCTTCCTCCCAAACCATCTCAGTCTACCCCTCCTCATCACAACACCAATATACTCCAGTCTCACTGTTCCTTTTAACTTTTTCATCGTAAACCTAGTCCCCCCCAGGCCTCGCATTCAAGGGCGCACTGCACATCCACCTAACTATTGTCATTTCTGTACGACTGAGCCTGCAAATATCCTCTTCCATTACTGCCCAGGTCTCACTGCCATACAGCACTACACTCCTAACACATGCCGCATACAAAGATCTCGTAGCACAGAGGGAGAGTCCTCTCAATGTCAGGATAGGCAACAGCTCCCTGAACTTCTTCCAACCACTCCTCACTCTAGCCACAGAGCTGCTCCAGCCCCACCTCCAGCACATAACATGTCTCTCATATAACAAAACTCTTGCACACACTCAAAAGACTCATCAGCAAGATCAATCCTTTCATGCCTTGCAATATCCACATGCTCTCCCCGACACACACACACACACACACACACACACACACACACACACACAATACTCTCTAATGGAACTTGCTGGTGTGGAAATGTGTTTATGAAACTGTGATGGTGTGGGAGGTTGCCATGGTAACACACAGTCACCTCCCACCATTCAAGCAAAGATTTTCTTAACGATATATTTTTGCATAAGGCTGGTTAATATCCTTTTGTACACACACACACACACACACACACACACACACACACACACACACACACACACACACACACACACACACACACACACACACACACACACACACAATACTCTCTAATGGAACTTTTTGGTGGGGAAATATGTGTATGTAACTGTGGTGGTGTGGGAGGTTGCCATGGTAACACACAGGCACCTCCCACCAGTCAGGCAGACTTCCTTTGCAATTTATTTTTTAATAGGGCTGGTAAGGAGAGCTGTATGAGCATGAGAGTTAATAGAGACATTATTAACACTCTCAGAGTAGTATGACTCACTCTCAACTGACTGCTATCGCCAAGCAGTACCTAGAATAGAATACTAGAGTTGTCCCTACCATGAGAGGGTCCGGGTACCATCTAGTGGTTGTAAAAGTAGTTGGACAAGTCTCTCGTCTTGGTAGGCGTCGCTACTTGGCTACTTTTGCTAGTGGCCGTATGACAGTGGAAGGACGAGGGTGTGTGTGTGTTGCTGTTGCATCATTCCCCTGAGGTAAGTGTCGGATATTTGCTGTTTTTAGCCATTAAGGTGACTACATTAGGACACAAGGATATCGCACTGACAGCCAGGAAGTATCATGGCCCAAAGAAATAATACCTATAAGGCTACTAGACGTAATTCTGATGAGACAAGGGGGATGTTAGTGTGAGGGAGATGAGGAGGCCTTGTAGTCCAGTGCTGCCGTTTTGTGGAAAATCGTCTGCTAATGTGGAAAAACAAATGAACGACGAGCATGGATGTGGGCAGGCGGACGTCATTCCACACTAGTGTGAAATTTTTTTCCACACTAATTGTTCACGTTATTTTGTAGGAATAAGGGGGATTTTGTCATGATAGGGAGGCATTAACATGTATTGTTATTCACACCCTTCACAGTTAAACTAGCGAATATGTAGCGTTTGTCTATAATACTGTCATTTAAAACATGGAAGAATACGTCGTTGAACAGTCTTCCTCTACCCACCCGGCGATGTCATAAAAAAAAAAAAAAACACTTATTTACAAGACACATGCCAACCATTAGCAGTCCATAAATACCGAAACAATGTTGTAAATCGTGTACAGTTGATATACTAGAAAACTTGGATGTGGATAAACTTCCTTGTCTCTTGGCTGGTTATTAATCAACATTTGCTGACTTATTAACTCTCTTAATCATTTAACGTCCTTACACTTGAATCATAATAGGTCTGACATCGTTAATTATACCCTCTCTTCCAGTATTCACAGTATACCAAATTTTATGGTAGTTATACCAACAATACATCCTCTGTCATCCTGGTTACTAAACGAGAACGTGCACAATAATGACGTCACAACCAGTGTGCAATTCACGGCAACTCTGCAGATCAGTTTGGCACCTGAATGTAAACTGATAAGTGCGAATCAGATTTCAGAGGGACAGTGTGATGGAAAAAAAAAAATTGTATGTAAGTTACTTCGACCTGAAGCACTCACACACACACACACACACACACACACACACACACACACACACACACACACACGTACTGTATATTGTGGTGTTGGTCCTTCATTTTACCAATGCCAATATAGTCGTCTTTTTGCAGCTTATTCCCCGTAGTTCAGTGAAAGAATTAAACTTACAGCTCTACATCATTTCCATACCACTTCTTCGTGACTAGCACCATCCTAGTGTTAACCCCTTGTCACAACACAAAATTTAAGAAAGAGATTGCAATTTTACGCCAAGTTAGAGTGAGCAGGGTATAATAGTGATGCTGCAACACACGTATATTTGTCCTCTTGTTTACAGGTCACTCCACACGCAGTCCTTAGGTCACGTCTTCCACAGAACAGGTTAGGCATTGCCAGCCAGAGTAACTAAATGGCAGACCAGAGACGGAGTGAGAGGATGAGGCACACAGAGAACAAGATAAAGATGATACTCGCAGATCCACCGAGCTGGGACGGAACAAGCTAACAACCAAAGGATCGGGGTGGAGACAGGTGAGAGGGGTCCTTATCCTGCAGTGGTGTGTCACAGGCTGATGATGATGGTGATGATAATGATTATAATACAGCTAGTACTGGCGATAGCAGTGAGGATTTAACCTCTGTATGAACTAACAGAAATGGGATGAATATGATGATGATGATGATGATACTAATGATAATGATAACTGTGATGTTGAAACTCCTGTACCAATTAACTAAGCTGGGATTATTGTGATGATGATGATTATGATGAAACTATATTCTCGATGAAACAGCTGGGATGATGACAATTATGATGATGATGACAGTGATGATGATGATGATGATGACGATGATGATGACGATGATGATGATAATGATGATGATGATGATGATGATGACGACGATGATGATGATGAGGATGATGACGATGATGATGATGTGACTCCCGTACAAATTCTACAATTTAATTAGAAGGCAGTGATGAATATGATGATAAAGGTGATGACTCTGATATAACATCTGTTCTACATTTTTTACAGTGTTGGGATGACAGTAACATGCTGCTGACGTTGATGATGATGATTAGGACGACGAGGAAGATGATGATGATGATTATGACAACGAAGATGAAGACGATAACGACGATGATGACGACGACGACGATGATCTTCAAGTCACTGGCTGAGTCACATCCTCCTTTCCTTTTCGTTTAACCTAAAATGTTTTGGTGACTGGGCATGTGTGTGTGTGTGTGTGTGTGTGTGTGTGTGTGTGTGTGTGTGTGTGTGTGTGTGTGTGTGTGTGTGTGCGCGCGCGTGCGTGCGTGTGCTTGCGTGCATGCTTGTTTCTGTAAATACTAGTAAATCTTGGTTGATGAATCCATAGTTGGTTACATAGCATAACTATTTCCACACATTCACTCTTTAATTTCAAGGTTAAATTTTAGGTCAAGAATATAGGACCTTTTACCCATAGAGTTACGAGACACTTACGCAATATTCTGAAAAGCTTATTACGTCCCATAGATCACATAACGGTTTCATAAGTCGTTAGGAAGTGGATGAATATGAGTGAAGTAATACATATATTTTGGTCTTTATTTAAATGGAATAATTAAGCCCACATATTCTTTTTAATTTTAAGGATGCAACACATGATTTTCTACATTTTAACACAGTAGCTCTAGGACCGGCCCTGCCCGTCTGCTTCTCACTAACCATTTTCGGATGAGAGGTGTTGTACTCATATAGGCTTTAGAGATTATAGTGAAGCCAGGTTACGTTCTACCAGCCCCACACACTAAATCACATTCAATCACTCACCCACACCACACCACACCATACTACCCCACCACACCATATCACACCACACCATACCAGTCTCTCACACTACACGATACGAAATCACACTCCCACACCACACGAAATCACCCTTCCACACCACACACAACCATCCTCCTACACCACACCACACTACACAAAACCACCATCCCACACCACACCAAACCACAAAAAATCCTCCTCCCACACCACACCACACAAAATCACCCTCCCACATCACACCACAAATAACCACCCTCCCACACCACACCACACCTCACCACACAACCCTCCCCACACCACACCACACAACCCTCCCCCCCACCACACCACACCAAACCACACCAAGGAGATTAACCTAAGGGTCCTGAAGCTCCCGCATCTAGTAATTCTGAGCTTGTTTCCAGGTAACTCCACACACACACCTCAGGCCACGTCTTTCACTGAAGAGATAACAGAAGGACAGAGAGCGTAACTGAATGGCAAGCCAGAGATGGAGTGAGAAGAAGAGGTGCACAGAGAACAAGATGGAGGGATCATATGATGCAGATCTACCGAGCAAGGACGGAACAAGCTAACAATCAATGGATCAGAGTGGAGAAAGGTGAGAGGGTCCTTATCATGCAGTGGTGTGTCACAGGCTGATGGTGATGATATTGATGGTGATAATGATGTTGATGCTGATGGTGGTGATGCTTTAACATCTCAACGTATGAGGTTACAGAATGCACAGTGAGGCTGCACAGTTACGAAATGGAAGAATATGAGTGCATTTAAGTATTTATGTAATATGATGAATAAGGATGGAAGATTAGAGGATGAAGTAACTGGAATGATACGTCAGGGAAGGAGGGTTGCTTGTTCTCTAAAAAGCAGTGATTAGGAAGAGGGAACTGAGGATGAAAGTATGAAAAAAAAGGGCACTGCATGCTGTGATTCCCACTTTAAAGTATGGAAGTGAAGCTTGGATCGTGTTGAAAGGACACAAGTCAAGAGTGAGAGCAGTGGAAATGAGCTACTTGAGAGGAGCATGTGGAGTTTCATAGAGAGACAGACAGACAAATGGGCAGATGAAGGAGCGTTGTGATGCTGATGTGGATGAGACTGAAAGCGTTAAGAGAAACACTTCGAGATGGTTTGGCCACGTGGAGAGGATGGCGAATAAGAGAATGACTAGAAGAGTGCACATGAGTTAGCTGGAAGGATAGAGGGGGATGGGGAGACCGATGATGAGATGGAGGGAAAGAGTAGAAACATATGAGTGCGATACTTGAGCTAAATGGTAGAGGACAGTACATCATGAAGGCGATTTGCTTGTGGTCACCCCTTACGGGATTAAGGCGTCTGGCTATAGATAAACAAATATAGATAAATAGATCGATAGGTAGGAGTTGATGATAATCTGATAATGATGATGATTATGATGGTGATGATGTTGATGATTTTTGTCGGCAGGTGGAAGGACTAAACAGCAGGAACTCTACCATCGGTCCAAGCATCCATGATTCCACATCCATCCATCCGTCCATCCATCCATCCATTTTGCTTGATGTTAAAAGCTAAGTCTATTTAACTTAAGTAGTACCAATTGCTTCTTCGTAAGCTTTCCAGCTGTCTGAACAGATCTGCAATAGTTTTAAAAACTAAAATAACTCGGTTCTGGTGCTCAGTTTGGTACTTTTATTTTTCTTTTATCAGAACTGGCGCGGCAAATTTTGAGAAAAGTCCCGCAAGTAACTCCTATTAAATTTTTACTAGGTTTCTAATGCTGTCCATAGATCCGTTGTTGCTTTAATAGTTTCCTAGACAACACAGTCTTGGGGCTGTTCTCTGCCACCCTATTATACCATGTCATATAGTGTTCTCGCTCGCTTGCCCTGTTCGCTCGCTCGCTTGAACAATAAATCACTGAAGAAAGGTGATATAAAGCCCCCTAAGCCGCCACAGTATTATAACCCTCGGTATGCAGTCCGTTCCCTGCGGCCTTGTAACTTTGTGTACCCGAAGCTCTTACAAAATAACTTGAAATAATTTTCCTTTCGTAACTATACTCGTTTCACTTTAACTTGGCCTGAGTTGTTGTTGTTGTTCTTGTTACATCTTAGGCTCCTCTGGATGTGAACCCAGTGCTATGCTGAAGGATTGTCTGTGTTGTGGTGGTGTGGTGCAGGAAGTGAGTGGGTGTGCTGTGGTGTGGGGGTGCCACTTTGCAGAATGAGCACAGGGGATTGTATGTGTGTTATATTTTGTGTTAGTATTGTAGCAGGGAAGGTTGGTGTACTCGTGTCTCTGGGTTCGGTAGTGTCTGAAGGGTGTATGGCTGGTGGAGGCACATGAAGGATGCTGTTTGGTAGAAAGTTTTGGCTGGCTGGGGTGTCTGCGTGTTTATGTATGTGTTTGGTATAGAAAGTTTGGCTGGCCGGGGTGTCTGTGTGTTTATGTATGTGTCTGGGAAGTGTAGAGGTGGGTGGAGGAGGGGATATGTTGCTAAGATAATCTGTGTAGTGTTGGGCGGTTGTTCGATTTTGTTTCTTTGTGGAGAGGATGATGCAACATAAGGTTACAAGGGTGGGACGGATCTTGAGCTGAAGTGATGAACTGTGTGCCTCTCATATTCACTTGGTCTCTGACTAAAATTAGTTATGTTTCTTGGTGTAGGCTGTCAGTACTTGTGGTCTTAGTGTCTTCTGCTATCAAGGTATTGTTTTCTGTTCTTTAAAGCTTCTTCGTGTTTGTGTTGGGTAAGATTAGGGCTCAGCTTGTGCGACAGTAATTCACGGTTGTTTTAATGTATTACTTATAAGTGGAGGATGGAGTTGGGATGTATATGAAAGAGGGTGTGTGTGAATTAGGGGGAGTGATGCATAATGACAGGGGACAGGGTGGCATAGAGGCGACTTGTTTGTGGCCACCTCTTACGGGATTAAGGCGTCTGGCTATAGGTAGATGGATAGACAGATAGCTTATAAATAGTTTCCATACGGTTTGCCGAGTAGTAGCGATAGTTATCACTAGTATATGATGCTAGTCACGAATGAGTGCTGTGGAAAGGATATAGAATTGTAGTATTGGCTGTTTCTACCACTGACCTGCCTGACATTCTCGTATGCTTTAAATAAAACTCTGTGCCAAGTTAAAGTGAAAGGCGTAATGTATGTTTGTGTACGAGGAACAAGACACAAGGAGGTATTCTGTGGCCTGTTTTCTTTGTGCTTCCTACAAGACACAATAATAGTTATGACGGGGCATTGATGGCAAGTTTGTGAGTCAGCACACACTTACGGCCTCTCATTATACAAGGTGGTCCATATATTACGCCACCCAGTTCTTGTGTGTTGCGGACACGGCTCAGTGAACATTACCAGTGTCTATCCTGCATCCTTATCTACTTCCCACAACACACAAGACTGCAGAGCGCAATATACTTTATCACCTATATTAAGTCAAAGCCAAAGTTAAAAAGATAAGGAAACAAGACAGAAAATTTAAGTTTTCTTTATTAATACTTCATATAGAATACATTAATAGAGACAGCAATATAAAATATGCATTCAAAAGTAGCATTTGTCCACAGAACATCCTGGAGAGGAGCGACCCGACTTGCAAGGCAGATCACACCATCACCACCAGGCTTCTCTCGGCAGGTCAGGGCAGATCACCAGCAGCAGCAGCAAGTAATCTCACGGCTGGGGAAGACACGACACCCTGCCGCCGCCGCCGCCGCCGCCGCCGCCGTCACCACGACCACCACCACCACCACCAGGCATCTCAGAGTAGGGGAAGACACCTCACCACCGTCAGGCTTCTCACGGCAGGGCAGACCAAACTTCAGCAGGGTATGACCAGTGTGGCAAGGCAGCAGCGTCAAGGCAGCAGACTCCAGCACGACCTGTGGACCAGATGTGTATTAGTTCAAATCAGTGTTAGCTTTAGTTATTTAATCTTACATTGCAGAAACTTCATCTTGGCACTATTCCTTGTAGCACCTTTTTCTTAAGATTATTTCTACGTATGTTATTAGTGTATCTTAATGTGTAATATGCAAAACAGGCAAGAAAGAGGTGCTAGGGAGTCTCAGACAACGGGAATATGTACCTTATATCCACACTAAACCAAGTGAATAAGTCTAACATTTAGGGACCCAAGGCTAGAAGGGCTTAGTTATAGTGATGTATTTTATATCAGGAAAGAGGTAAATTATGCTAGTCTTCACTCAGTTCAAGTCTCTGAAGCCTATGTGAGCCTCAGTTGTTAGGTACAGATCTGAGTCTATTAATTCCTTAGTGAAAACATGAGCCATAATTCATCATGTAATTATTAAGTCATTACATTCAGATGTACGAGTAATTGTAACCAATAAAATTTATGTTACGAGTTCTGAGTATGTTATTGACCCCCATGTACGACAAAATGTGTCTTTGAATACCTGACTTTCTGGATTTATCGAAAAAAGGTCAGATTGGCTAGATTTTACGAAAACACGAAAAGTTATAGATTTATCAATAATAATCAAAAGGACTAAATGTACTAAAGTCAAGACAAAGCTGACCTGATAGAATATACGGGGCACAACTGATGGGTCTCTGAAAAATAAGACACCCCAAAATAAATCCTGGGACACTGTATAATACCATAAGAACACTACCTGCCTCGACAGAGAGGAGCCAGACCAGAGTGACAAGCCAAGTAATCTGGTCTACGTCAGACTAAAAACTAAGCTGCCAGGCCAGCTGTTTCACTGTCATAGCCTCTGAACCGACGTCATCGCCACCCTTACACACACACACACACACACACAGCTGCATCTTTAGCTATGGTCGACACTGCTTCGGATATCATGTGTCGTATGATGATCATGAGGGGAGATCAAAATATTTTAGGTACCCCTAAAATTTCCGGCTCAACCGTTTTCTATGATTAATAAAGGGGTAACTATGGTAAATTTATTGTTTTTAAAAGCCTCTCCTCGGGTTCCTACGTTACTGAGGGTGCAATGAATGTTACTCTGTGGTGTATTCCATTTATTGGTTTGTAATAAAATCAATTACACACTCGTAGACTTCGTTTTAATCACCCCTTGTTGCTGTTGCTCCTGCTGTTCTTGTGGTCCTAGGTTGGTCTGTACGTGATCCCAGTGGACTGCAGGCTGAATTTTCCCTTTCCTGAAGTCCACCGTCCTCCTGTGGGGAGATAGGGGGCGTATAAGGATGGTTATGTGACCTGGCAGATGCACCGCCTGTTGTGGTGTGCTGGGGTGTGTTGTGATGCATGTATTGTGTGTGTGGTGATATGGTGTGCTGTGCTGGGACAAAAACTACCCATTAAATAAATATAAACAGTAAAAAATACGTCAATTATTGATCCAACCTTCCGTTGTACGTCTGGCAAACCAATCTTTCAGGCACTTGATCGTACAGCATTTATAACGCAATAACTTTACCATATTATCAAAATCTCTAAAAAACATTAATTTATCGCTAGTGTATTACCTTAAAGTAGAAAATCTGGTGGAATTACATACAAATTAAGGAGCATAGACTGGAAAATCCTCCGAGTTGGGGTCAAAGTGGAGTCGGGGCGAGTGTGGCAGCGAGAAAGACATCAGTTGCAGCCAGACCTCCGTGGTGTGAGGTCTGGTTTGCAGCTCTACTCTGCCAAATTCACTGGCTCTATCTGTTTCGCTGTGTCTCTGTTTCTATCTCTATCGCTGTCTATCTCCATTTCTATCTCTCTGTCTGTCTTTCATACACGCACACAAACACAGTTTTACACCATACCATCGTCATTTACACTGACATAACATACTGTATCATTCTTTAACATGTACTTCCCAACCTCTCTCTCTCACACACACACACACTACACACTCACTACACACTAAATAGTCACTCACTACACACTACACACTTACTCACTACACACACACACACACACACACACACACACACACACACACACATGCACAAAAACAACATACACTATACCTCCATCCGTTGAGTGAGATGGTATGCGAGACGAGAACAAGGCCCTCCAAACAGGCTACTTCTCCCCCACTGGTTGTGTTCCTGGAGCGCATACCTCCCTGGGTGATGAGAGTGGTGGTGTTGCTGGTTGTGTTGTGGTTCAGGCCCTGGTGCTGTTGGGGATAGCGATCATGTTGTGAAATCCCATCGACACAACATAAACACAACATCTATACCATGACTTAACACAGACACATACACGTATCACTCACACACACACACACACACACACACACACACACACACACACACACACACACACACAAACCCAACCCCCACACACTCACCAAGCACCCACAAACACCCTCACTGTTAGACCACTTTCACTCACTCTACATAATAAAATAACCTGATGTTGACTAGAATAGGAGCTGTCCCGACCATGACAGGGTTAATGGTACCAGTATTAACACTATCAGGCTCCTAGGACTCTATCTAAGCTCTAGAAAATAGTTTGAGTTAGCTAGAATAAAGGAAAGAAGGCCCAGCACAATAGGAATGCTTGTATGAAATATCTGACAGTACTATCTCCCTAAAACTGTTTCAAAATAATCTATGAACTAAAATCACACCTTATGACAGTACGGGAAGAAATATGCTCTAGAAGTATGTACTAGAAATATGCTCTTATGGCCTAGTTTTATACAGAGTTAGGAATGGAGATCAAGAGTAAAACAGTACCAAGATAACGATCCAAATACGAGGCTTCGAAGAATAAGATGAAACGAAGCTTTTTTATCTGTTTAACTTAGTGTCAGTAATTTGGTAGGGCATAATCAACAGCAAATTATATAGAAAGAAGAATCATGGGCTTGGGAATTAACATACGTTATGGAAAAGTGTACAGGATGGAGTTCGACTCGTAACACTGGTTTCAAGGCAATATATGATCCCATTATTTAACCTAGGATATGATTTGCACGGGATCTAAGTCAGCTGTATTAATTCTACGAAAAAAATATAGGAATATAGCACTAGAAATAGTAAAAATAGCATAAACTGACCTTAAAATGGCGGAAAACAAGCGAGGGTGGTGCTGGGTAGGCGGGTGTGGTTCTGGTGGCGATGCGGTGAACTAAACAAGCTGATGACGTTGTGGCGGCGACCACTGCGGCACTGGCTCTCATTTGAACCCCAGACGCCCTACAGGACGGACCTCCTGGCTCCACCTGCCCAGCTGATGACTTTGGCGATTTTTCCTCTCCATTTCAGGTCTGTTAAGGTAATTTAAAAGTGTAATATTTCAAGCGTGACTTATTTTCCAAGTTTTTGGTGGCTTTCGGCGGAAAAGAAGCTCGAATTTGATTTATATTATTTTTCTTTTTTTCTTTTTTAAGAAATAGCCAGATATTCTAAGGAATTTTACCGGTCTTTGCAATATGTCTGCCAGTGAGGTGAAGGAAGCCGGCAGACTGTATTTTCAACTTACTGAAATATCAATGCTGCCAACACCAGGCCTCTTGTCCTCATTACTGCCTGCTGTCTGCCTAATTCATTTTTAATATACATAGTTTTATAGTAAGAATTTTATTCCTGCTCTGCCGCAAACAGTAAGACTGGCAATAGGCCACGTATGTTGGTGCCTGATCGTGACTAAATCCTCCCGTTAACCCCAGTGAACCGATGACGAATTATCCGATTTTATTCCTCGCATCTGAAGACAACCGCATTTACCTTATTTTTACGAATTAAAAGAATTATGGTATTTTTCTGTAACTAGGGATAGGTTTTCAAAATGTAGGGATTATTATTTCGAACTGGAGAGGTTAGACACAGCCTTCATTAATCCTTTAACTACGAGACATCCTTTAAGCTGAATAAAATCGTCTGGTGTTGCCTGATATCAGACTGGAAGGGTTTAATATAGGATCTTTATCACTGACATGCCTTCAATACTGCAATTAACCCCTTCGATATAGCGTATTTTGCCTATTTTCTCGCTATT
The DNA here is from genome assembly GCF_032717465.1 of Coenobita brevimanus. Lineage (NCBI taxonomy): Eukaryota > Metazoa > Arthropoda > Malacostraca > Decapoda > Coenobitidae > Coenobita > Coenobita brevimanus. The sequence continues at coordinate 521,314 of NC_137048.1, read as the reverse complement.
TCCAAACTATTTAAATCAGCCTAATTTATGATCGAAAGGGGTTTGCTATGGCCTTAACCCCTTCACTATTACAAGTTCTATGTTTAATAAAATCGTCTGAAGGCAGCATGAACCCAAAGAAAAAAGTCACAGAAATGAAAAGGTTAAAAATGATTTCTGGGTAGTATGTTAGTTGTCAAATTTTGGCCCAGATTTTCGATGTTTGACAGCCTATTAATCAGTGGCAGAGTAAAAATGCTGCGGCTAAATAAGTCTCAGTAAGATAAATGACATATTCGTATTTCGCCTCAATCTTCGTCTCCACAAATTAGCTAAACTCTGCATTTTTTTCCAGGCTCTACTTCGCTCGCTGACACAATGTTCAGCAGCAGTGAGGAGTGAATGTCAAGCAAGAATTAACACCTTCACTACGAGAGATGCATGTATGAACCATGAAGTTACCCGTCCTGCAGCCCACCATCCTTTTGGTACCATCAGTGCCACCACATGGTGTCCCTCTCCAGCACCAAAATGGATGGATGGAGGCTGCTTTTATTCCCTTCTGTTGGACACCCTTCTTGATCTGAATAAATCCGTCAGAGGCAGCCAGAATACAATTATACAGGCGTCATCGTACTGAGTCAACACAGCAGCTTCAGCAACAGGTATATATATAAATATTTTTTTAATTTGCTAATATTATTGCGTATGAATTTGCGATGATCGTTGTTGCAAATGTACATCTCTGATATGAACAACCTTGTGTAAACTCAACGCGCTAATTAATCCTTTAATTGCATTAGTTTCTAATCTTAACATGTACTAATCTTTTATACTTATATGGCCTAATCGTTTCCCCACAGGTTGACGCGCTGGTGTGTAGTGATGGTAGGGTGGAGGGCAGGCCGGGGTGGGGGTGGGGGGGTAGCCAGGAGCAGGGAGGGTCATGGGGCAAGCTTAGGTGGGTTAGGCAGCAGAGTTATGGTCAACTAGGTTGGCTTTCTAGGCCGGGTAAAGTTAGGCGTGGTAGTCTTAGGTCATCTATTAGCTTACTTCGTTGATGTTGGTTGTATGGTTGTCCGGCCGGACATGTCTGTGGTTGTCGTTGTTGGTTGCTGGACACGAGTTTTTGTCTGAACGGCGATACACCACCAACGGAGGAGCGACAGCATCATCATCATCAGCATCGTCGTTGTCCTCGTCGTCATCAGTAACAGCAGCAGCAGCAGCAGTAACTTCAGCGATGAGACAGGTAACTGGATGATCCTGAAATGGAATTGAAATTAGCCAAATGTAACACATGACAGAAAATTCAATTTTGAATAATGGTTGAATATTAATCTGAAGAGTAAAGACCTAAACACCTAATGTACATATGTTTTTTTTTTCCTAAACCTGTATGTGGCCTTACTTTGATATGACAGCACTAAAAGCAGATTAGTTTTTGATAATTTTTTTTTTTTTTTTTTTTTTTTTTGACAGGCGAGCACAGAAGAGCGGAGATGCATCATCGACCACGCAGCTTCCCTGAACCCGATGTGCTGACCCACGGGGGAGCGAGGACGGGAGAAGGGGTGATGGAGCAGGACGGACGAGCGAGGGAGCGAGGACTGAGGGATGGAAGAGCGAGGACGGGCGAGGGGGCAAGGACGGACGGGCAGAGGTGCGAGGGAGCGAGGAGATAAGACCCACGAGGGAGCGAGCTACTACATCAACGGGATGCTGGTGTGTAAGCTATTGGCAACCTTTCTCTTGTGACCGTATTCTCGTTAGCTCAGTAGGATATCTCTAGTCCGTTTACCCTAACCTGACAAATATCCATAATCTCTTCATGCTCAGTGGATAGCAAAGTGTAATCAGACTGGAGACTTTGACTAATAATCAAGGGGAGGCGGTGGCTCAATCGGTAGAGAGGTGGCCTGCAGTCCTACCGGTTCAAATCCCTGCTGGGACAGGGAACAGCTTAAGGATCTGAATTTCATAAAATCAGACTACAGATCTACCAGAAGACCCGCCGACATGTCGAAAAAATACTCCCGCTAATACCAATATGAGACAGCCCAGCTGTGTATTCAGTATGAACGATGGGTGTTAGCTTCGAAGTGGTGACATGTAGAGGTATATGGCATGTAGGAGGACTACTGGGCCTTGAGAGCAAGCTGTGAAGCCTATGCCCAGAATCGGACACTTCAAAAAAAAAAAAAAAAAATCCTACCTTTTAGAGTAAGTCCATCGAATTTCCTGTAGCCAGGACATACGTAATGAAATAGTTAATATATTACACATACCAGTAAAGGTGTGAGTGGTAAAGGCAGGTGAAAACAGGCTATAGCATCACGTTACTTGTTGATGCTAAATGTTACTCTTTTACTTAACTTAGGCATTGTGTAGATACTGGACAAAATGTATAGGAAGATGGCACAATTATGCAAAACAAATCGTGAAGGAAGAGGTATTAAAGAAATCTAATCTCATGGGAACGTCACTATGCTATCACTAACATATACTGAATTAAGACAACTGATGGAGAATTATAACTGAGAACTGTTGCTGTGACTATGTTAATCTTACAGACTGATGCAGACGATGAGCCTACGACGAGGGGCGCAACCTGTGGCGTCGACGTGGGGGTGTTGTGTCGGCGTGGAGGTCGTTGTGTCGGCGTGGAGGTCGTTGTGTCGGCGTGGAGGTCGTTGTGTCGGCGTGGAGGTCGTTGTGTCGGCGTGGAGGTCGTTGGGTCGGCGTTAGGGCTGGGTCGTCGTTGGGGCCTACTGTGTCGGCGTTGCGTGCGGCGTCAGCGTGGGACTGCAGCGTCGAAGTGGAGCTGCAGTGCTGGTGTGCAAGTGCAACAAGTACGTCAACAGCAGCTGCAATGGTAAGAAATAATTTGTTTTCAGTCTTGTGCTTGTACAGTCGCCAAACGTTCCACCTGGGCCACCTAGCCGCGAGAGGTGGGTAACGGGTGCTGGCAACAGTGTATATGTTTGTTCGTGTGTACATGCCCGACGAAAGTTCGGATCATCAACTCTCTTCGTCCGTAGTGAACCTCCGTCAGAGTACAGAGTTCATCCCATAGATGGCTGGCTACGGAGTTGGCTGGGGAGAAAAATGTCTCAGGTGTAAAGCGACTCTCCCATCGGCTCAGCCAGTTGCATGAAACTGGTCGCATGGAAAACTGTTGTGTGCCACAGGTCGCGCTGACCAAGGCCAAATAAATATGACTACATTAATTCTATATATAATATTATGATATAAATATATACTATTATATATAATACAATAATATTTATCATACTATACTTATCTGGCCTTGGTCCGTGCAACCTGTGGCACGCAACAATTCCATGCAACCTGTTTCCTGCAATTGGTTGAGCCGGTGGGAGAGCTGCTTAAGGGGGCAGCTTGGCATAGTGTAGGCCAGGGCAGGCGCAGGACGGGGGAGGGGGGGGAGTTACGTTTTCCATACCGCCAGTGATAATAATTGCCGAACTAGTTTTTGAGATCCATTAGCATTCTACTAAATATTTGTATTCTTAACAATACTAAACATTTTATTTTCTATGTTGTTTTTACATTGTTGCCATAACATGTTAATGCACTATACTGTATACTGGAATCGCTCCAAACCATTCTCTCTCTCTCTCTGTCTCTGTCTCTGTCTGTCTGTCTGTCTGTCTGTCTGTCTGTCTCTCTCTCTCTCTCTCTCTCTCTCTCTCTCTCTCTCTCTCTCTCTCTCCTTATATCAGTACTTACATTTCATAGGATTATCACTTGATACCGTTATCAGTATATGTTGAAGAGGAATGCATTTACCTAACATCTACGTCCAGTTACAAGTAAGATTACCTGCCATATTGACATCATGAATGACACTGACCAATAAACATTAGGATGATGTTCAGACACTGTTAACGGTTGCTTATTTCCTCGTTGGTAGTACTTCAGGTAGATGTTTTTGTGTGTTCTGTGGTGCACCACGAAGAGGTAGGAGGTTAAAGTATTGTCACCTCAACAGGCAAAGAGTTTATGCATACCGTTGTCGAATATGGCTATTATATCAGCTATGTTAATGACTTACTGTATCATATTTCATACGACTATGGTCATAACAGCACACCTTTATAGTCCAATCATCTAACGAATGTCTGAATTACACATTACAAGGAAAACTGATTGTGAGCGGTGCCGCTTATGTGTGAGGTCACACATTTACGCCCTCATCAATTATTCACCGAACATTATTTTACATTATAGCAGGATGAAGACACCACCTCTCCATCACAGTATGCAAAAGCTTCCAGTCATTTTAAGCACAACTGCTATTGATTCATGAATTGTTGGGACATTTATATCACCATTGCCTGTGATATTACTTATGTGATTGGTAAATGCACCACGACGACCATGAAATTATCATTACAGGCTGGAACACTGATTTTTTTTTTTTTTTTTAATCGCACGAACCTAGGCACTATAGCACCCGTCGACTCGTGACTATCTGAATCGAGGCGGTATTCTACCTCAACGAACGAGTTTCAACCTCCGACATCTACAGTTCCTATCTCGCCCACTTAGTGTAAATTAATATCCGCCCAGTGAGTTGACCTAACTTATGTGATCATGTCTCGGATCAAGAATGGTATTTCAATAGGTTTAATCAAGACCGACCCAGGACTGGCGCAATGTAAAACGAACAGTTAGACACCGGTATCTACTATTCTACCGTAAGAGCCGATCACACGACGGTTCTTCCCCCCAGTATTCAGTACAATTTTTAGCCATGGGTTTATCATGTAATAATGAAAATGAATACGTTTATAAATATGCAATATGTATAAAGATCCGGTCTTTTAGATTATTCTACTTATTGTTTTCAATATTCGCATTATCCAATACTTTCAAGAAATTCCTTTGAAATTCTGTTGGCTAAAAACTGTCGACAGAATATTGGGATGAACTCTGCCGGAGGTTCACTACGGACGAAGAGACCTGACGATCCGAACTTCCGTCGAGCATGTACACACGAACAAACATATACACTGTTGCCAGCATCAGTTAACCACCTCTCACGGCTAGGTGGCCCAGGTGGAACGTTTGGCGACTGTACCTTCAACTTGACACAGCTACCAAACACTAAGCAAACCAGAGAGAATAATTGTGAAAATACTACCAAACAAAATTAAACAATTCACGTCTTTGGGGATGTAACATGCTATCAAAAGTTCTATCTGTCTGCACATGCGTAAGTTAAAGACCACATATCTTTTTCCAGCATTTAACCTTTAACAGTGCATTGCGTAATACTATAAAGAACATTCCCATAAAATAACTGATCACAAAACTTAGAAGAAATGATGCAGCAGTGTTCATGTTCCGCAGGGATGCAGACGGCGTACCTACCACGTTGGGGAAGAGGCGGAAGCCGTGATGTGGGCGGAAGCCGCGATGTGGGAGGAAGCTGTGATGTGGGCAGACGCTGCGATGTGGGCGGAAGCTGTGATGTGGGAGGAAGCTGTGATATGGGCAGTTGTCGTCGTCATGGGCGGAAGCTGTGTGGCCGGTGGAAGGTTTGGATGCTGCAGTGGTAAGATAAATTTGCTGTATGATAAATCAGCTTATACTTGCTGACCTTAAACTTTTTAAATATCTGCATGTGTAACTAAAACATCCTTGTGCATACAAACACCTTAAGAGAACTGCTGCTGAGACTACGTTCACCTTGCAGGGGGTGAGGAGCTGCCGAGACAGAGCTGTGATGTCGCCAGGATTAGATGAGGGCGGGAGATGAAGCGTCAGCGTGGGGAACTGTGGAAGCTGTAAATGGTAAGATTTGTTTTAGTGTTATCTGACTCTAATTACATGTCTTGGTCAGTTAAATATCTGCACGACAGTGAAAATAAACAGCCATGTAGTTACAGATAACTTGGATGTCTGTTGCAAAGAATACGATCATCTTTCAGGCGGATGCTGAGGAACTGAGCCGGAGTACAGACCTGAGACGCTGGCGGCAGACGCACTGGTGGTGGAAGTGTTGGAGTGTGTGGTAGTGTCGTCGAGGCCTGTCTGGGCTTGTGCGGGCGTCGTTGCGGCATGTGGGAGCAACATAGATATACTTACAGCATAACTGAAATTGTTGGTGTCGTTCAGTACTTTGCAACAATAACATTAAGGTATCATTAATGTCATAAGGAAGAGGTGTTAATGAAATAGACCAACAAGATTAAGGCTCAGATTCCATGTCCAGTTATAGATGGTAAATAATTTTGGAAAAAAGACTCATGTAGCGGATTAAGTGACTGAAATAGCTTATCGGACTCGAGATCTGTCTGTTCACCGACACTGGTATTACAGGGAGTGACGTGTGAGCAGAAGTGCACTTACTGAGGAGGCTAGAACAGCAAAGAAGGTACTACGAGAGGAAGCCAGAGGACGAGATGAGCAAAGAATACAAGAAATCATGCCTATGACACAAGAGGTCAGAGATAAAATGAGTGGATAACTGAACCGGGATGCCAGAGCAGTGTTGGCATTTCATCACGCCAGGTACAGTTTAGTTATGGCTTTTGATACAGATGTGTCATATGACTGATTATACTGTTTAATATACTGATTATACTGTTGGATAAGGTGATCAGCAATTTTGTTTCGTCTCCAAAATGCTTAATGTCTCGGTCTTGAATTTATTCTGAGTTAAATAAGATACAGTTTCAGTTCAGTTCTTAAAGAACTGGAAGTCTTCGCCATAAAGAGCATTTTCAACGTCCTTCTGTGTCATTATACTTGCCGTTATTTAGAGGGATATTGCTTGAATCAAATTTCCACTGTTAATTTTAACTAAATTGTTTCTTGAATTTGTAGTTTTTAATGCAATAGATTATGTTGGAATCCAGCTGACATAATGAATGGCTGCATCTGACATGCTTATTTTATGGAGACGATACATTAATTTTAGTTTGGCTCAAAATTGAATCCCCGTCTTGACTGATAAGTTGTAGCATAATTAACACAGAACTTTGTGCCAGTTACGAAAAAGTGCTATGGATGTGTAACACCGTAGGTCTTTCGTAGTCTGTCTGAGCTACGTAATATTGCCGAAAAAAAAGAAAAAAGAATCCCAAATTGACGAATGAACTGTAGAAGTAAATAAGATACCTACTTGGCAGGTGGAGTGAAGGCTGGGATGCTGAAGAGAAGCCGATGGTGCAGGGACACTGGTGATGCTGACTGTGACCGTGAGAGATGATGCTGACGGCGACCGTGGGAGGGACCACAACAAAGAACCTCATCTGAAGGGAAGATTAGGTAAGTACTCGTACTTTGCGAAACACTGCATTATACAATAAGACAATATAACAAAGGCAAAATATCTAGTACAAAACAAAGCCAAAATAATGTAAACATATTTGACGATAAAATGTGTGGATATTTTCAGCAAAGAGACAGTCAGAAATAACGAATACACTGATGTAAGTCCTGCTAATTTTATATGGCATTTACAGGAGGGAAATTATCCAGTTTGTACCACCTCAACATACTGCTCGGTGCCATTGATACCTCGTCTTGAATTTACCCCTCCGAGGATGCGCTGCCTACCCAGAAGTATCCTCATCTTTCTTATCCGGTAATGTACGAGGACTTTGAACCTCACAATATTTTAGTTGACTTTACACTAATCAGTCGTTAGTCAGGATATAGTAAATTTAGTTCACGACTCGGCTTACCTCCAAACACTTCGGCCTTCAGTTAATCATATCTAGGCTTTGGTCACCCCTTAGTCGTCGTCAGTTCCGTCATAGGGTCGTATCATTTTAAAAGAGCACCAAGGTGTAGACATGACCCATTTTATTTACTTCTTCAGATGTAATGATTGCCTGGCTTTTCTGTATCGTTGCTAACTACACTATATCGTGGAATGCAGGCTGATCACATGAATTAAAGGTGTTCCATAAATAACTGTATAACGTTATGGACTTGCTTACACCTTTGTGCTTTTTTTAATAACTCATATCGTTTGCCTCTCCTGTCAGTTGCTCAGCTTAGTTTTACCTCATCGCTGGCCCTTTATAGATTCAAATCCCGTCCCGTCCTTAGTATTTAATTAACGCTTTGTTAGACCCCCAGTCAAACACTGACAGGCCCAGTCACTGATTCTGCCTGTCAGTATCTTTAACCAACTGACTCACTGATCAGCAGTACGCATAGCCAGACTACATTCTAGTTGATCACGTTCACTCTAGTCAGTCCACACTCATTATCACTCCACCCTTACTGATTCAGCCCAAATCCACCAGTACTCTAAACCCTTACCGATTCACCTCACATCCTCCAGTACTCCAAACCCTTACTGCCTGTCAGTCTACAGCTTTAATCAGTCCACAGCCCTACTGACCCAGTCAGCCCACAGCCCTACTGACCCAGTCAGCCCACAGCCCTACTGACCCAGTCAGCCCACAGCCTCGCTGACCCAGTCAGCCCACAGCCTCGCTGACCCGGTCAGCCCACAGCCTCGCTGACCCGGTCAGCCCACAGCCTCGCTGACCCGGTCAGCCCACAGCCTCGCTGACCCGGTCAGCCCACAGCCTCGCTGACCCGGTCAGCCCACAGCCTCGCTGACCCGGTCAGCCCACAGCCTCGCTGACCCGGTCAGCCCACAGCCTCGCTGACCCGGTCAGCCCACAGCCTCGCTGACCCGGTCAGCCCACAGCCTCGCTGACCCGGTCAGCCCACAGCCTCGCTGACCCGGTCAGCCCACAGCCTCGCTGACCCGGTCAGCCCACAGCCTCGCTGACCCGGTCAGCCCACAGCCTCGCTGACCCGGTCAGCCCACAGCCTCGCTGACCCGGTCAGCCCACAGCCTCGCTGACCCGGTCAGCCCACAGCCTCGCTGACCCGGTCAGCCCACAGCCTCGCTGACCCGGTCAGCCCACAGCCTCGCTGACCCGGTCAGCCCACAGCCTCGCTGACCCGGTCAGCCCACAGCCTCGCTGACCCGGTCAGCCCACAGCCTCGCTGACCCGGTCAGCCCACAGCCTCGCTGACCCGGTCAGCCCACAGCCTCGCTGACCCGGTCAGCCCACAGCCTCGCTGACCCGGTCAGCCCACAGCCTCGCTGACCCGGTCAGCCCACAGCCTCGCTGACCCGGTCAGCTCACAGCCTCGCTGACCCGGTCAGCTCACAGCCTCGCTGACCCGGTCAGCTCACAGCCTCGCTCACCCGGTCAGCTCACAGCCTCGCTCACCCAGTCAGCTCACAGCCTCGCTCACCCAGTCAGCTCACAGCCTCGCTCACCCAGTCAGCTCACAGCCTTACTGACAGTCAGCTCACAGCCCTACTGACCCAGTCAGCCCACAGCCCAGCTGACCCGTCTGCCTGTCCACACCCTAAGTTACTCCACATCAGTCGTTGTCAGTAGGTCAGTTGAACCAAAAACTTGACGTCAGTGAATCCACACCCACGACCACTCAGCCGTCGTACACATGGACAGTCCACACCTTCAAATATTCAGGTAGTCCACACCCACTATCACCACAAACACTTACTGATTCAGTTCACAGCCTCCAGCACTAAATGCCTGTACTGATTCAGTCCACAGCCTTTGTAAACCCCTGTCAGTCCACAGCCTTGTAAACCCCTGTCAGTCCACAGCCTTGTAAACCCCTGTCAGTCCACAGCCTTGTAAACCCCTGTCAGTCCACAGCCTTGTAAACCCCTGTCAGTCCACAGCCTTGTAAACCCCTGTCAGTCCACAGCCTTGTAAACCCGTCAGTCCACAGCCTTGTAAACCCCTGTCAGTCCACAGCCTTGTAAACCCCTGTCAGTCCACAGTCATATGATCCGTCAGTCCAACCCCTTAGCCAGTCAAACTTCTAAATAAATTTCACTCAGTCAATTGGTCAGGCAGCGCCTAATGTCTGTCAGTCCACACCCTGTCACAGTCCACACCCTGTCACAGTCCACACCCTGTCACAGTCCACACCCTGTCACAGTCCACACCCTGTCACAGTCCACACCCTGTCACAGTCCACACCCTGTCAGTCCACACCCTGTAACTCAGTCCTCATCCTGTCACTCAGTCCACACCCTAGCAACATTAGTCATCATCAGTCACCATCAGTCACCATCAGTCATTTGTCAATAAACAGTCAGTCCAGCCAGTCCACAGTCCAATCGAGTCATTTCACAGTCCATTAAAGTCAGTCCACAGTCCAGTAGTCTGTCTACAGTCCGATCAGTCCACAGTTCAATCCACTCAGTCCGCACTTCAATCCACTCAGTCTACAGTTCAATCCACTCAGTCTACAGTTCAATCCACTCAGTCTACAGTTCAATCCACTCAGTCTACAGTTCAATCCACTCAGTCCACAGTTCAATCCACTCAGTCCACAGTTCAATCCACTCAGTCCACAGTCCAATCCACTCAGTCCACAGTCCAATCCACTCAGTCCACAGTTCAATCCACTCAGTCCACAGTTCAATCCACTCAGTCCACAGTTCAATCCACTCAGTCCACAGTTCAATCCACTCAGTCCACAGTTCAGTCCTCTCAGTACACAGCCACAGTCCAATTCAGTCCACAGCCACAGTCCAGCCAGCCAGTTAGTTCACAATGCAATCCAGTCATTCCACACCCAGGGCCCTGTCCAGTCCACACCCTCAGTCCGATCAAGGCAGTCAGTCCACGCCCACAGTCCACGCCCACAGTCCACGCCCACAGTCCACGCCCACAGTCCACGCCCACAGTCCACACCTACAGTCCACACCTACAGTCCACACCTACAGTCCACACCTACAGTCCACACCTACAACCCAGTCCATTCAGTTAGTCCACACCCACAGTCCAGTCCAGTCCACACCCACAGTCCAGTCCATTCAGTTAGTCCACACCCACAACCCAGTCCATTCAGTTAGTCCACACCCACAACCCAGTCCATTCAGTTAGTCCACACCCACAACCCAGTCCATTCAGTTAGTCCACACCCACAGTCCAGTCCAGTCCGCACCCACAGTCCACACCCACAGCCCAGTCCAGTCAGTCCACACCCCCAGTCCAGTCGTGTCAGTCCACACCCCCAGTCCAGTCGTGTCAGTCCACAGCCCCAGTCCAGTCGTGTCAGTCCACAGCCCCAGTCCAGTTCAGTCAGTCCACAGCCTCAGTCCAGTCCAGTCAGTCCACAGCCCCAGTCCAGTCCAGTCAGTCCACAGCCCCAGTCCAGTCCAGTCAGTCCACAGCCCCAGTCCAGTCCAGTCAGTCCACAGCCCCAGTCCAGTCCAGTCAGTCCACAGCCCCAGTCCAGTCCAGTCAGTCCATACCCCCAGTCCAGTCCAGTCAGTCCATACCCCCAGTCCAGTCCAGTCAGTCCATACCCCCAGTCCAGTCCAGTCAGTCCATACCCCCAGTCCAGTCCAGTCAGTCCATACCCCCAGTCCAGTCCAGTCAGTCCATACCCCCAGTCTAGTCCAGTCGTGTCAGTAGGTCCACACCCCCAGTCCAGTCTGTCAGTAGGTCCACACCCACAGTCCAGTCCAGTCAGTCTGTCCACACACCAGTCCACCCAGTCACTTAGTCCACACCCACAGTAGAGTTCAGTTCAGCTCACATCCACAGTCCAATCCAGTTAACATCCACAGTCCAGTTCAGCTCACATCCACAGTCCAGTTCAGCATCCTACCCTCCACCTGCCACTTACCACCTGCCACTTACCACCTGCCACTTACCACCTGCCACTTACCACCTGCCACTTACCACCTGCCACTTACTACCTGCCACTTACTACCTACCACCCACCTACCACCCACCTACCACCTACCACCCACCTACCACCCACCTACCACCCACCTACCACCCACCTACCACCCACCACCCACCTACCACCCACCTACCACCCACCTACCACCCACCTACCACCCACCTACCACCTACCACCTACCACCTACCACCCACCACCCACCACCTACCACCTACCACCCACCTACCACCTACCACCCACCTACCACCTACCACCCACCACCCACCACCTACCACCCACCTACCACCCACCACCCACCATCTACCACCTACCACCCACCTACCACCCACCTACCACCCACCTATCACCCACCTATCACCCACCTATCACCCACCTATCACCCACCCACCACCTACCACCCACCACCTACCACCCACCACCTACCACCCACCTACCACCCACCTATCACCCACCTATCACCCACCTATCACCCACCACCTACCACTCACCACCTACCACTCACCACCTACCACTCACCACCTACCACTCACCACCTACCACTCACCACCTACCACCTACCACCCACCTACCACCTACCACCCACCTACCACCTACCACCCACCTACCACCTACCTACCACCCACCTACCACCCACCTACCACCCACCACCTACCACCCACCACCTACCACCCACCACCTACCACCCACCACCTACCACCCACCACCTACCACCCACCACCTACCACCCACCACCTGCCACCTGCCACCTACCACCCACCACCCACCACCCACCACCTACCACCCACCACCCACCACCCACCACCTACCACCCACCTACCACCTACCACCTACCACCCACCACCTACCACCTACCACCTACCACCTACCACCTACCACCTACCACCTACCACCCACCACCTACCACCCACCACCTACCACCCACCACCAACCACCCACCACCCACCACCACCACCCACCACCCACCACCCACCACCTACCACCTACCACCTACCACGTACCACCTACCACCTACCACCCACCACCTACCACCTACCACCTACCACCTACCACCTACCACCTACCACCTACCACCTACCACCTACCACCTACCACCTACCACCTACCACCTACCACCACCCACCACCTACCACCCACCACCACCTACCACCAACCACCCACCACCAACCACCACCTACCACCTACCACCCACCACCTACCACCCACCACCTACCACCCACCACCTACCACCCACCACGCACCACCCACCACGCACCACCCACCACCCACCACCCACCACCCACCACGCACCACCCACCACCCACCACGCACCACCCACCACGCACCACCCACCACCCACCACCCACCACCCACCACCCACCACCCACCACGCACCACCCACCACCCACCCACCTGCCAACTGCCACTACCCACCTACCACCACATACCTGTCACCTGCCACCACCCACCTGTAACTTACCACGTGCCACCTGCCTACTACCACCCACCTGCCACCTGTCAACTACCACCCACCTGCCACCACCCACTTACCCGCCTGCCACTATCTTACTCACCTACCACTTAACCCACCTACCACCCGCCTACCACCCGCCTACCACCTACCACCCACCTACCACCTACCACCCACCAACCACCTACCACCCACCAACCACCTACCACCCACCACCCACCTACCACCCACCACCCACCTACCACCCACCACCCACCTACCACCCACCTACCACCTACCACCCACCTACCACCTACCACCCACCTACCACCTACCACCCACCTACCACCTACCACCCACCTACCACCTACCTACCACCTACCACCCACCACCCACCTACCTACCACCTACCACCCACCACCCACCTACCACCCACCACCCACCTACCACCCACCACCCACCTACCACCCACCTACCACCTACCACCCACCACCCGCCACCCACCACCTACCACCCACCACCCGCCACCCACCACCCGCCACCCGCCACCCACCACCCGCCACCCACCACCAGCCACCCACCACCCACCACCAGCCACCCACCACCCACCACCAGCCACCCACCACCAGCCACCCACCTGCCACCCACCTGCCACCTGCCACCCACGTACCCACCAGAGCCTTCCTGATCGCTGACAACTCTACTGATGAAGCCAGCTCAAAATAAAACTTACTTTGTTTAATAAAATCTGGAAATCTTTTATCATACCTCAATTACCTCTGTCTTTATACCTGAAAACTATTTGATGTGGGGTTGGTGTGGATATTGTGGGGTTGGGATGGTTATATAAGGTGGGGTTGGTTGAAAGGGCTTTATACTGAAGGAAGAATTGGATGTTGTTGAGGATTGGGATGGATGTTGTGGGGTTGGGTTGGGTTGGGTTGTGGGGTTGGGTTGGGTTGGGTTGGGTTGGGTTGGATGTGGGGTTGGGTTGAGTTGGGTTAGGTTGGGTTGGGTTGGGGTTGGGTTGGGTTGGGTTGGGTGTCGTGGGGTTGGGTTAGGTTGGGTTGGATATCATGGGGTTGGGTTGGGTTGGGTTGGATGTCGTGGGGTTGGGTTGGGTTGGGTTGGGTTGAATATCGTGGGGATGGGATGGACTGGATTGGATTGGATACAGTGGATGGGTTGGACTGTGTATTACTGAGTACTGGAATGGATATGCTCTATTCCCTATTCCCCTTCTCTTTCGTTTAGCTGCTGGCTTCTTCCTACTCCCCCACCCCTTACACCCCCCTCCCTTTTTCCCCATCCTCCCTCCCCTACCCCACCCCACCCCGCCCCTCACCCCACCCCACCCCGCCCCTCACCCCCCCCCTCACCCCACCACCCCCCACACCCCACCACCCCCCTCACCCCAACCCCCCTCACCCCAACCCCCCTCACCCCAACCCCCCCTCACCCCAACCCCCCCTCACCCCAACCCCCCCTCACCCCATCTCGCACCACACCCCACCTCTCACCACACCCCAGGGCCCTCTCTAGGACTATTACAACTGATTCTTTCCTTTTACTCTGAAAATTTCCCACACTTTAAACACTTTCTCCTTGAATATTAAACCCCAGTTGGCTTCAGTACAGGTGGAGGAAGCAGACACTGATGAAAACATTATAACTAAAAACAAACTCTGTACCTGTGCAGTGTGATCTCCTCAGACTTTCTCCCGCAGGTGTGGTCGCGTGGGAAGACAGCAGCCAGACCGACATTCCAGAGGCCATACTTCTCGCCACTCCATCCACATCTCCACTCCTCGCCTGTCTTAGCCACTCCATCGATGACACCACCACTACTCGCCTCTTCGCCATTCAGCCGATCAGAATTCGCCACCCTGCCCAGAGAGATGTCCATTTAAGTCCTGGATTATAAGACTTTGAAGAACTTTGGCCAGATTATATATGACATGGGTACAATAAAACTGGACCTCCACACACTGCCTCTCTTCGCCTTTCACCTGATGAGAAACCTGTCCTGGCCAGAAAGATCCTTGGTCTTGGAGGAAACACAAGAATTTGCATCGGATAAGTGACACTTGGGAATAATGAACCAACTAGTTAGGACTACGGTTGCTGACGCTTTTTATCCTATAGAGGAAAACACCTTGTAAAGATTGCCGGAATAAAGGACTGGACTGGTGGTGTTAAATACCTACTTAGGCTGACAACAAACAACAATATGGTATGAACTGCAGAGTTAGGATCCAGAGACAAAGCTTAATTTCCACTGATGTTTAACTTTGAAAATTTAATCTGAATAGGACACTTAACCATGTACAAATACTGTAACTGACCAGCTTATCTATACACATGCAGTAAATAATAGTAATTTTATTCCAGCCATTAGAGGAGATCCAGATACTTTACCTATTATCCCTGGACCTTACCTACCACATGGTTACTAAATAGGGGTGAATAGGACCAAAGGATAGTGAATCAGTACCCAGTGAGTCACACCTCCCTTCATTACCTATGGCATTCAAGCCTTCATATTAACTTAGCACTACCTATGGCATTCAAGCCTTCATATTTTTAACTTGCACTACCTATGGCATTCAAGCCTTCATACCCAGCATTCAAGCCTTCATACATAGCACTACCTATGGCCCCAAGCCTTCATATTAACTTAGCACTACCTATGGCATTGAAGCCTTCATATTAACTTAGCACTACCTATGGCATTGAAGCCTTCATATTAACTTAGCATTACCTATGGCATTGGAAGACATAACTTCTTCATATTAACTTAGCACTACCTATGGCATTGAAGCCTTCATATTAACTTAACATTACCTATGGCATTGAAGCCTTCATATTAACTTAGCACTACCTATGGCATTGAAGCCTTCATATTAACTTAGCACTACCTATGGCATTGAAGCCTTGATACTTTAACTTAGCTGCTTTGAGAACTGACAGTCTTTAGATCTGGCTTGATGAACTCTGATAAAGGTGCAGTATACCCACTTCAGTACCTCATTTGGACTTTGACGAAGGGGTAAACCTGACTGCACAATAGACTTAGAACTTTCCCTGACAGGATGGCAAGAAGGCTTTGATAACAGCACTAGTGAAGGGATACATAGGAGTATCTGGATCTACTCTGAAATAGGACATGGGTAAAGAACACCATTACCTACACTGGATACAATAGCTGGTCAGACTTACATGCAGTGTGTCTGCAGTACACTCATTGCAGGTTTCCTTATCAAGATACCTTAAGTACACATGGGAAAAAAACCTGAATGGAGAACACTAAGGTAAGAAGTACTATGAAAACTACCAACCAGCGAGATGACCTGGAGGGCCAGTGTACAGGAGCTTCAGCACCAGAGTATATATAAAACAGTCTGGCAGTAACATGAATAAACTGCAGGCACCAGAGGAAATAACTCTGGAGGATTATAAACAGCCGAAATAAGGCTATTACTGCTAGTCAAGGCAGTACTAATTGCGCTAAGTAATGAAGCTAATCAGTCTTGTACAAATACTGTAGTTACCCATCAATAAACCATAGCTGACCAAAGTACTGGTTTTGCTGTACCTGGGGGAGGGGTCTGTACAAAGTCCGAAATAAGGGTTTTGCATCCGTAGAATTCACACAGTTCTAAGTTGAAGTAGGGTTTTTTTTTATCCGTAGATTTTATACCAAACCATAAAATATTCTAAGTTGAAACAGGGGTTTTACATCCGTAGAGTTTTAACAGGGGTTTTACATCCGTAGAGTTTTTAAAGGTAAAGTAGGTGTTGTACTCCCCCCCCCCTTCTTTTGGTCACAGTTTCTAAGTTGAAGTAGGGCTTTTATATCCCTAGACTTTATACCCACTTCTCTGGTGGGTATAAAGTCTAAGTCGGAAGTAAGGGTATTTGTGCCCATAAGACTTATACCAGATCCCAGTCACTCGAAAAAAAAATCCTAAGTCCAAATTGGAGTGCTTTTTGGACTTAGGATTTTTCGAGATGGTGAGAACTGGTATAAAGTCACAGTTGAATTGTTAATGGGTTTTTATACCCAAGAGTTTTATAGCAGCAAGTTAACTTGTGCTGGAGTCTACTGTGTACTCTGTTCCATGTCTTTTGTGCAACTAGAGTATAGCATTGTAGGCTTTCTTTGCATACTTTACTTTTTCTGTGATATTGTATTTTGAGTCATTTGTAATACCATAAAGGGCACAAGTAAAGTTGATATACAACTGATTCTTTTATTATCTTTTAGTGTTTTTTTACAAGAGTTTACGAATTACAATACATTTTACAAAGTATACAAGTAGCAATGGCAGCAGCTGTTTAGGTTACTCTGGCAGAAGATTATATATATTTAGTATAGTATAAGTATCTCAAAGTATATCACAAAAGTATTGGACTAGAGCAAATGTTTCAAGTATTATCAAAGTATGTATCAGTTAAATACGGGCAAAGATGCAGCACACTTTAGCAATTAATATTATGTAGTAGGTCCTATATGTCTATCTCCAACTCGCTCCCTCGCTCCTACTCGCCCCTCTACCCTCTCTCCATCACGCTCACTCTAGAACGACAGAAAAAGAAAAAAGCGCATAAAAAGTAAAGGTGGGGAAGAGAAAAAGAAGCACTAAAGCAGACAGACACTAACAGACAGACACACCATCCCAGCACGTTCGGCTGCGCTGAGGGACAGGCAGACAGGACAGACGGAGAGGAGAAGATGGAAAGTGGAAGGAAGTCCCCCCTTTCCCTCGCCTCCCCCCACCCCACCTCCCTCCCCAGACCCACCTACCTGCCACACCCAGCCTAGTATGCTGGGAACACACACACACACACACACACACACACACACACACACAAAAAAAAAAAAAAAAAAAAAAAACTCACGCACACACAAACACACCCAAAAGGAAAATACAAAGAAAAATAAAACCTGTCACCTGTCCTGTCCGGCGATCCGATCACCCTGCAGGCTCTCCGGTCTCCCCTGGTCTCTCCTGGCCGTCTCGTCTCTCCCTCGCATGCCGTCTCTGCCATCGCCTGGGGAAATACAGGAACATCAAAGGTGCCTAAGGAATGCAATGCCTACCAGAGTAACGCTATACAGGTGCCGCCACAGCTGCTGCTACCCTCCCTACCACATCACCTATCAGTACAAGCTACAACACACGCCGCACTAGTTCCTCTGCAGGGTTTGCCATGTTCTCGAGCGGCCATCTCGTCGTCTACACCTGCCATTTCTTCCGTAGTTGCCACCCCTTCTTCTGAGGTTGCCATGTCTTCTGAGGTTGCCATGTCTTCTGGGAGGTTGCCATGTCTTCTGAGGTTGCCATGTCTTCGGTTTGCATCGTCTTCTGAGGCTGCCATCTCGTCTTCTGGGGCTGCAGCTTCGCCTTCCCCCTCGCCTGCAGTTGCCATCGTTGGCCAGGGTTGACATCTCGTCCTCCGGCGTTTCCATCGTTTTCTGTCGGAGCAAATATCAATTAGGCCATAGTTTAGAGATGGTGTGTACAAATAGCCACTGCTACGAAGCCAAAACACAAAAATCTTCCTCTGGAAATATATCAGTGTGGTTGTTTGTAAATGTTGGTAAATTTAACAATGGTATTTAACATTTTCCATCGGCTGTTTAATTAGCAAGGAGTGTTTGGAACTTTTCATAAACCTCAGGGCACCTTCGAAATAAACAGATGTTAACCAGGATTATTGTATCTCCCTTGCCGGACGGGTGTGTGAATAATGAACTCATTTCTTAGTAGGGATTGTCACCGAAAAAATAGCTTCTTTAGACCCAAGGGCACCAGCATTGTCAACAGTTCGTGTCATAGTGGAATTGCTGTACCGTGTAAATATGTAGTTATAATACGTCCACATCCACGTCATCCAATAGAGTACACGAATTATTTCTTTTAAGTAATTTCTTGGGGGGGTGGGGGTACTGAATCTTCACCCCCCTCCCTCCGTAGTTCACACAACGCACGACGTCAGAACGCATGCCCTGATCAAGGAAGGGTGTAAATCACAATCTTTATGCAAATATGTGAACGGTACAGTCATGAGAGCCAACTTGAAAGCCATTATGGTCAAAGTCCCATCCTGTCACCGACCATGACTACCAAAAATTCAGTCAGTCATCGAGAAGGTGAATAAATCGGATAATGTCGGGGCAAATGATCATGTTAGTGTTAACCCATTCAGCCAGGAAACGTCGTTCATTTTATTCTTGCAACAGCTTGATGATTTTATTCAGCTTAGGGTACACTTCAAACTGAAGGAGTCAGATACAGTACTAATAAAATCTATAGTATGGGAGGCTGCTCGTAAGCTGAATAAAATCGCTTGATAATAAAATAAGAATGAGGTCAGGTTCGGGGGAATAAACGAATCTTTACCTAAATAAGGTTTACGTGGTCAACACATTTCGAACAGAAATGACAATGATTAGATGGATGTGAAGTGTCTCGTTGAATGCGAGGCCTGGGAGTGTGTGTGTGTGTGGGGGGGGGGGGGCTAGGTTTACTATTGACGAGTTGAGAGAAAAGATGGGACAGGAGTGTACTGGTGTTGTGATGAGGAGGGGTAGATTAGGATGGTTTGGATATGTGGAGAGGGTGGAGGATGGCAGTTGGGTGCGGAGAAAGAGAGAAGTGTGAAGGTCGGGGGTAGGGCTGCGAGAGAGAGACCGAGAAAGGCCTGGGACGAGGTCATAGTGTATGACCTTAGGTATAAGGGAGTGAAAAGGGAGGCTGCAAAAGATCGTGCAGTGTGGAGAGCTGCCATTAGGTGACCAAGGCCGACGACGCATGCAAGCATGTTAGATCCTTTATAAAGATACGACACGAACGATTCCATACAGGTGAGGTTAATGGATCACCATTTTATATAATTTATCTTCTGCCACTTTTGCCTTCCATCTCTACAGTATCCCCGGCCATCCTATCGCGTTGACGAATAGGGGAATTGGGAGGAGGAACACGAACAACAACAGTCTACCCTCCTCCTGCCTGCCTGACTTACCTCATGCCCTTCACCTCCCCATTCTCTCTCTCTCTCTCTCTCTCTCTCTCTCTCTCTCTCTCTCTCTCTAATACATATATAGATAGTTAGATAGATAGATAGATAGATATTTATATATATTTATATATATATTTATATATATATTTTTCTCTATCTATCTATCTATCTATCTATCTATATCTCTATATATATATATCTATATATATATATATATATATATATATATATATTTATCTCTCTCTCTCTCTCTCTCTCTCTCTCTCTCTCTCTCTATATATATATATATATATATATATATATATATATATATATATAATTGTCTCTACCCCTGCACTCCAACACGTCAGCTAAAAATGACACACCACCTCAGTAGCAGCTGTGTGTGTGTGTGTGTGTGTGTGTGTGTGTGTGTGTGTGTGTGTGTGTGTGTGTGTGTGTGTGTGTGTGTGTGTGTGTGTGTGTGTGTGTGTGTGTGTGTGTGTGTGTTCGGTGTGTGTGTGTGTGTGTGTGTGTGTGTGTGTGTGTGTGTTCGGTGTGTGTGTGTGTGTGTGTGTGTGTGTGTGTGTGTGTGTGTGTGCGCGCGCGCGCGCGCGTACATGTGTGTGTGCGCGCGCGCGCGTACATGTGTGTGTGCGCGCGCGTACATGTGTGCGTGCGTGCGTGCGTGAGTGTGTGCGTGCGTGCGTGCATGCGTGCGTGAGTGCGTGCGTGAGTGATTACATGCGTGCGTGCGTGCGGGCATTAAAATGTCCGAGCATCATTGAACCCATGCATGTGTGTGTGTGTGTGTGTGTGTGTGTGTGTGTGTGTGTGTGTGTGTGTGTGTGTGTGTGTGTGTGTGTGTGTGTGTGTGTGTGTGTGTGTGTGTGTGTGTGTGTGTGTGTGTGTGTGTGTGTGTGTGTGTGTGTGTGCGTGAATTGATTTGGCCCAAAGGAGAAAGCATAAGTTATTTGTTTGCTTTGTCGATTTTTCAATGGCATACGACCGGGTCCCTCGCGCCAAATTGTTTCGCATGTTACGTGAGTTGGGGTGCGGGTCGCGAATGTTAGCGGCGCTGGTGGCGATATACGGGGTTACTTTGAGCATTATTGGGACAGCCATTGTAACATCCAGGGTCGGCGTCAGACAGGGGTCCCCAACATCTTTTTTATTGTTTATCATTTTTGTAAACAGCATGGTTATGTTGATAAAGTCCAATTGTAGGCCAGATGGTTTTTTACAGTGGCTTTATCTCCTTGTCCTTATGGACGATACTGTTCTTCTCTCGACAACGCGACGCGGGACAGAACATAAACTTACATTTCTGAATCAGTTCTGTGTAAATAATGGCATGGTTGTGAATAATATTAAGACCAAGTTCTTTGCAATCCATGCGTCAGTGGGCGATCGTGAGCCATTCTGCGTTGGTGATATGGTCGTGCAGTGGTGTGACAGGTATGTGTATCTAGGCAGTCTGTTCACAAGCGACGGGACCCTGTCGTCCGCCATTACCGCCCACGCACAAGCAAAAATGTGCCACATTCTGAAATTTGTGTCATTTTTGGAAAAGAATATAGACATATCATTTTATGTTAAAAAGAAAATGTTTGAAGCAGCCTTAATGTCAACCATCCTATATGGCTGTGAGTCCTGGTTCGATGGGTACTTGAGGCCAATGGAAAAATTGTATAACTGGGATATTAAACAGCTGCTGGGAGCTCGTATGACGGCGTGCACGGACGTTTGTTACGTGGAACTCGGGTGCCCGCCACTGAAATCTTTAGTACTAGCAAGGCAGAGGAAGCTTTTCCAGCGACTGTGGGGGGAGAGGCGCGGTATGCCCGATGACCCGTGGGTGCACGCCGTCAGGCTGACCATGGCGGTTAACACACCAACAAGTAAACACATTAAGAGTTTAATTAATAATTCTGTTGATGATGTTAAAGTCGGCATTGAATCTTTAAAGCAATCAATTTCTAACTCTACATCTTCTAGAAGGCTAATTTATAATGTGTTGAACCCCACCTTAACAGTTCACGGGATCTATAAATGTCGTGGTAAAACTAGTGAGGTACACAGAATGGCATTTAGTCGGCTGCGGGTAATCAGTCACAATCTGGCTATTGAGACGGGCCGTTGGAATCGGCGTGGACGGGGACGTCTCCCGGTAGCAGAGCGGTTCTGTCCAT